>NC_068305.1:3884605-4094605 GCF_025860055.1 Xyrauchen texanus
TCAATGAGCATGGCAATTAATTTTTTCGATTTTCATGCAAGCATGTGATAAGAAGTCTGTTGACTGTTAAATGTCTGGCATATTTCTGTGACAGTGACTCACTTCTTTTATATGCATGGAAAAGGTGATTCTCATCAGGATTTGGATTTAGAATCCATTCAATTATAGAGAATTTAAGTATTATTAATGATATTGATCTACTGGTACACAAATCATGGCTGGTATTATCAGTAATTGTATCTGCCTTCCAGGTTAGGCTGTGAAAAATTCATTTATTGAAACATGAAAACCTTAGACCAAAACATTTCTAAATTCAAATTACACTTAATCTAAACAAATTTAGAATGAATCTCCAACTTCTTACACTGGACTCTTTTGCAGTGACTTAATCACTCTACGACAACAGGTGGAAAAATATGAACACAAATTAGATCATAAATACAATCGTAGAAATAAACATAATTATAATAATTGAAAAATAAACGATGACCGCATGAAAATCACATTTTAACACATTTTTGTTTCATAAAATGGCTACAACTGCGATTCTTCGGGACATAATTTTATGTCTGAACTATTACCCCCTGCTGTTGGAAGCCTTTGAGCTGAGAATAGAGGTGCATCTAAAACGTCTTAGCACAATGACCTATTTCTCACAAAAACAGAAAATTGTGCTTTGTGCCACCTCATTAACATACAATACACCCACAGATACTGCATACACTCATACCCACGTCACTTGCGCTTAGTGCTCGCACAAAAATAGAGCCCTAAATCTGTTTGTGATTTTTATGGTTGAGAGAGAGAGAGCGCTACTGCGCAAACAGGCATGTTTTAGTTTTTTCTTAAAGAGTCTGTGTGTGTGATTGCGGGATCAAGTCATTTACTAAGAAGATAAAAGGAACATCTAATTAATTATAGCTTGGTTGCCATGACTGCAAAGCAAGTGATCATTATTGTCGTGGTGTTTGTGTATTTAAGATGTTTGAAGAGTCATACGCAGAGAGAGAGTGTTGGACAGAATTACAGCACAGTAGGTGAGAATGTACTGTTCTGGGA
Source organism: Xyrauchen texanus (assembly GCF_025860055.1). NCBI lineage: Eukaryota > Metazoa > Chordata > Actinopteri > Cypriniformes > Catostomidae > Xyrauchen > Xyrauchen texanus. Next base: position 3,885,665 of record NC_068305.1, read on the forward strand.
CGCAGATGGGTGAAGCCAACGGTCTCCATAACACACTAATCACACTCCACGTCTGGGCACATATTGTATCTGCTCTGCTAATCATCAGCTGCTTAGACAATTTTTAAAGGGATTGAAAATGTTGTTATCATTTACTCACACTCATGTCACTGCAAACTGGTATGACTTACTTTCTCTTCTGTGGATGTCTGTCAGGAAGGATGAGACAAAGGTCCAAGTGTGGTTACAATGATTATCTATTAAATTAACACAGTTGGACTGGTAAAGCTTCAGTGGGGGAACCCCAGCACCGACTGCAGCATGGAGAAGGATGGTGTATTCGTAGGCTTGTGTGCATAGTGGTCGTGTGCAGAGTAGTTCCGTTGCGGTGAGGTAACGCTGAGGTGAACTCAGGATCAGCATCAAAGGAGGTGAGGCAACAGGCAGGATGGTAACCACAATCCAGGCGCACACAGTACAGACTGGTAACCAAAACACAGAACATGATACAGGGCAGAGGGAGAGAGTGGTAAGTAACAGGACTCAAACAAACAATCGAGCAAGGAACACAAAACAGTGTGAGGTATATATAGCCAGGGACCTAATGGTGATCAGGTGCCGCTCACAGCAAGCTGGAATAATCAGAGTTACCATGAAAATAACCAAGGCTTCCATGGCAAAACTGATTACGCGAGCCAGTGACACCTGAACCAAACACAGAGAACATGTAATGACAAACTGAAACAAACCAGTGGGCTCACCGAAACTGTGGCAATCTCAAAAGGAAAAATTTGAAGAATGTCTTTTCTGTGTAGTTAAGTGAATGGGGACTGGGGTTTTCAAGTTCTAAAATAAAAAATAAAAAAAAGCACACATTAAAAAAAGCCCAAATAAAAAAAAAAACTGTAAGTAGTCCATATGACTTGTGCTGTATATTCCAAGTCTTCTAAAGCCATACAATAGCTTTAGGTGACATTTTAAGTTTAGGTGAAATTTAAGTTGTTTTCCACTGAGGATGGTATGAAGAATCTCAAATGCCAGGCATAGGAAGGTAATGATAAACAAAAGAAGCAATGTACAAATGTCTCATTTCTATGCTTGAATATAAGTGAAACTGAACCTTTAAGTGAGGTAAAACTATGAAGAAATAGATATTATATTATATTATATTACATTATTTATAAGAGAACTTAAATAAGAGAAAATAAATAAATCACATATCAGTGGCACCCTTTGCATTTAAGATATCGCGTGCCTCCCTTTGAGCCCTTAGTCTTTTATTATGCTTATTGATTATAGTCTTCAGTGTTGCTATGCAAAACTTCAATGGGGGTTTGACTGGAGGACTGCTAGGATGGACATGGGTGATATCACTGTAAGTGTGTATAATGGGAAATAGGCCAATAATAGGGTTATGTTCAATGATATGGAAATAAAACCAAAAATCCTTAGCTTTTTAAACCCACTTTTTGTATTGTCTAAATGCTTTAGTAGTCTACTGCTACAATATATGTATATGATAATATATTTGAATTATCTGTTTTATATTTATTATATATTATATTAAATTAATTCTTATTTTAATTATTCTATACTAGGTAAACTTTTTTTTGGACCTTTCTCAATACATATTGAATTATCCGATTTATTGTGATTAATTTTATTGATTGTTTAATTAATAAGTAGGATTAATCCTACTTAAGTAATTTGAATAAAAAAAATATTGATTGACAGCCCTAATGGGTATATGGTACAAGGAAAATTACAGTCCCTATTTGGTAATATGGGAAAGTCCTTGGAGAGTTTGTGGCGAATTCACTAAACATTTGCTCCACTTTTCGGCATTGTACAGTTTTTCAGTGTAAAAAAAAAAGTCTTATACACTGACCACACGCAATTGATGATATCTACACTTGCATAGCGCATCAGCATGCATACAGTATATGTAACATGTCTCAATGATTTCAGTGCAAACATGCCCTCTTTTCAAAGTAAATTAGACTTTAAGGTGCACTCAGTCATGTTTTTGTTCTTGTTGCACTGACACCTACAGATAGTGGCATAAATTAATTCTGGCAAGAGAAAAGTTACTGATACCATTGTAGAAATGCACTTTTCACAGTCAGCCATGCTTCCTTTATTCTGTGAGTTTGAATAAAAGTGTAAATGCTTATGAATATGACTAGTCATGACTATTCTTCATCTCATGCTAGTGAATGTAACTTTAAACATAAATTCTTTGTGTTTTAAAGTTTTTCATCATTAATCACCAAAATAAATTGCTATAATTTTAATTATAGATTGTATCTTATTCACAAAAATCTGCACTATTTCCCTGGTGCAATTAACATGGTGCTGTTACAGCTATACCATATTTCTTGTGTACAGAATTCTTTTGAAAGAAGTTCACGTTGAGGCACATATAACTTGGGTTAGGGTTAACTTGGGTATGTAACATTTAATTTAAGTGGTTTGGTTGATGAGAAATTCTCCATCATGTGCAGGGGGGTTTGGGAACATTACCAGTTTACATTTCATTCATATGTGTTCAAATAAGTGGCGTTCCGGCACTATAATGTGTTTTTTAAAATGGCGTGATGAGTGCTCGTGGCTGTTATCAGTGACGTTGAGCGACAGCTGTAATGTTCTCTCGTGCACACAGACGCATGCTCTTCTCTCTCCTTTCCATTGGCAAAGAAATATACAAACACATGTGTCCGCGCTCAAGATATACATCCACAGATGTGCGGTGCAGTCTTGGTTTATTAAAACAAAAAGTTACAAAACAACTGATTTGAACCTACAACCTTATACTTTGTAGCCAACAATGTTATCACTAGACCAACCAGACAGACTACCAGTAGAGCCAACTGATATATTTTGAGGCCAGGGGAGTGAGGTTTACGCACACTGCACAGAAAGCAGCAGCTGGCTACCAATAAACTCACCCCCCTATACCACACTCCCATCCGGGTCACGGCACCACTTTAACCGGTCCTACTTGACCTGCTCTGAGCGAGATTCAATCAGGCATCTCCAGCTTGGAAGACGGCTCACTAATGAGGAAGCTAAAGGCTACAGCCTCTAGCGTCAGTCGCTAGTGCGCCTCTTGAGGCCAGGGGAGTGAGGTTTACACACATTGCACAGCACGTACCAGCTGGCTACCATTACATAGACACAACCTGATGAGGGCAGTAAACATAATTTTATTTTAAAGAGACATTTGTGTACATATTAAACACTGTAAGCAGTAATTCATCAAAGGATGATCGAATGATAGTAAAGAGCTTTATTAAAGGAATGTTCTGGGTTCAATAAAAGTTAAGCTCAATCGACAGTGTTTGTGGCATAATACTGATTACCACAAAAATGTATTTTGACTTGTTTCTCAAAAATCAAGGTTTCAGTGAGGCACTTACAATGGAAGTGAATGAGGGACAATTTTTGTACTTTAAAATACGTTTCTAAAGAATAGCCACATAAAAGATATGCGTTTAAACATGGTTTTAGTGTGATGAAATCAATTACAAGCCTTTTCTTTGTAAAATTATAGACAATTTTATATAATGAATTACAATTTTAATTTAAAAATTTTACATCTCAAATAATACACGAGTTTTAACAAAATAATTAATGTAAGTGCTTTTAGAAAACTATAGGCTTCAGACGAGCTTGTGTTTAAACTCTCCAAAAGTTGGCCACAATCACTTCCACTGTAAGTGCCTTTATATATATATATATATATATATATATATATATACTGTATATATATATATATATATATATATATATATATATATATATATATATATATATATATATATAAAGAAAAGGAAGAACGAGTGAAAATAAATTTTTATGCCACAAATGCTTTCGATTGAGTTTAACTTGGATTGAACCTGGGATATTCCTTTAATAAACAAAAAGGTTTAAGAGATCATGCTATAGTGAATACAGTCATGTCTGAAGGGTGTTGTTAGCCACTTACAGACAGAATTAGGTAATTCAGTGCCATTGGCTCTCTCGTGTACCTGCAACAGATTAAAAGTTACTATGATTTAACAAACATCTAGTTAAGTTAGACTATAGTCTGTCTGCAGTGTTGGGGAGTAACAGAATACATGTAACTGGATTACGTATTTAAAGTACAAAATATAAATAACTCTATCCCACTACAGTTACAATTTAAATGATTGGTAATTAAAATACAGTTACATTCAAAAAGTATTTTGATTACTGAAGAGATTACTTTGCATTTTATTGTCATATGTTTAATTTAATATTTAGTAGTTAATAGACAAAACAAGTTAAAACAATCTACCAGTGCTGAAGAAGTAATCCAAAGTATTTAGAATACGTTACTGACATCGAGTAATCTAACGGAGTACGTTACAAATTACATTTTACAGCATGTAGTTTGTAATCTGCAGTGGAATACATTTCAAAAGTAACCCTCTCAACCCTGTCTGTCTATAACAGGGGCGATTCAAGGGTCAGTGGATATTCAGGGCTTAGCCAAGACCTCTATGGATACTTATGGGGCCATCCTTTAATGAAATGTCACAATGCAATACACTAAATAATGTTTAAATGTTACTTCTGTGAGATGCCATTAATTGAAAGTCAATTTTGAATATTACTAGAACTAAAACTTAAAAGTATTTGCCTTAGCCTGAGGTATGCTCTAGAAGTTGTGTGCTTTTAAATTTATGTACTTAAAAAAAAAAAACTATTTTTCAGCTTTCCATAGTAAAGTTTTACAGTATGCACATTGTGTACAACTTACAGTTTAATATCATTGATTTGTCAAGGTGTTTTTAAGTTAGCGGAAAAGATAGCAGGCTGTAAATCAGATAAAATATGTGCTTCTGAGAAGCAAAATTGTAGCTGGATGTTGTGATGTTCATGGTATTGTGTCCGTGGGCGGATGTAGGCATGGGCAGGGGTGGGCTGAGCCCACACAAAGGTGAGTCTTGCTTATCCAATTAAACATTTTGGAAACACGGTTTTAAATAATATATTAGATTTTTTCCCCAATTTGTGCATTGAAGCAATATGGGGGCATGCTGTGTGTTGCAGACATTGAGAGTGGGCTGTAACCTGACCAACCAATCACAAAACAGCACCAGAAATGTGTAGTGTTTTTCTATTTTTGTCATTGGCTGAAAGCAACGACACACTCAAAAAGCAGCTGCTGCAAACCAGAGAGACCGAGACATCACACAAGCGAGAACAGTAACAAGAGATATTTTTGTGCAATGTTTTAGTGCCCATAAAGAAGCCTGGTGCTGTCTCGGTGTCTCAGTGTGACCATGTAGCTGCTGTTAATGTACCACAGGCTCCTTCTCATCAAATATCTCCCTTTACATCAGCTGCCCAAAATCACGCTGTGGGTGTTCATGAAATACTGGACCTGAAGTATAAAGTAGAGTTTTGTGCGGGATGGATTTTTCAAACATGCTCCCGCAAAATCTGATCTCGCAATTTTTTTTTTTAATATTTTGTCCCACTCCTGCCTGTCACTTTGATGTTTCTCCCATCCTCAAAAGCTTGTAGGAAGTGGTCAGCACAAATATTTCACTCCCACTCCTGTATGATTCTGTCCCGCTCTGGTTTTATTGGCTATTTTATTTATTTATTTTTTACAATTCATAACTGGGAAAAAAAATGGAAAGAGAGAGAGAAAAAAAACATTTGTTAGCACTCTACAATTGCCAAATATCTGATTGAGCTTTGGTTGGTTTCAAAGTTTTGTTTGTATCTTTCTTAAATAAGGTACTTTTCCACCACATGGAGCACATGGATTAATTTGAATGACTGTCCGTTGGGAGCACTGGGCATTTTCTTGGGCCACAACATGCTCATGTGAACCCCACTACAGTGTGAACAGTCAAAACTACTTTGCAAGGTAAAGACAATAAAACGGCTTTTATTTTGAAAGTATTTACAAATCGTCGCGCATTTCTGCATACACACCATAATTCTGTACCTCATGTGGACCTCATTATTTGACATACAAATCACAATAATGGTGACAACTTAAGACAACATATTAATTATAAGATGAGCTCAGAATAATCACAAAATGACAAATAACTGCAAGTTACAACAAATACAATAACAGCAGCATAAATAAAATCGGCAAACAGTAAAGCTATGAGCAGTACATAGTATAGCTATATATACATATTTTATATAGTATTATTATACTTGTTGTTTCCACAACCTCATAATAACTAAGACAAGAGTTTATTTGCAGTGGTTTTATGTTTTAAAATGTTTGCACAGTGGGGCCCATTGAAATGAGAGTCAATAGAAATGTCTGCTTTTTTCAACACAAAAATGTTAAATTGAGCTAGAAAATGAAATCAATGAGCAGGGGTTTTATGGTGTGGTGTGTTGCGGTCTGGGTTTGGTGGGCTGCTCTGAGCCAGAAAGTCCAGGGCCACTTTTTAGTCACAGTCCGCCCCTGTTTGCACCTGTATAGTTAATTTTTTTGTTGCTCTTACCATAGGCGGACAACACCTACTGGTTGGGGCTGGTCAAAGGAGGAGATTTATAGTAATAAGGACTTAAATATTGATCTGATTCTTATCCATATATCTCTTCTGAAGACAGATACCTGATTACTTTTATGTTTCCTTTATCTGCTTGGATCTTCAGAGTTCTGGCCACCATTCACTTGCATTGTACAGACCTACAGAGCTGAAATATCATTTTTTAAAGAATGTTTCTGGCATGGCATGATGGTGATTAACTAATGAGAGAATTTTCATTTTGGGTGATCTGTCCCTTTAAAATGTAAATATATTTATATATTTTAGTATCGATTTCATACAGAAGTACTGCTACTTTTGACATCCCTAAAAGAACATAAAAACATTTAGGGCTTAACTAAATACATTTGGGCATAGCGGACTGTGGATGGTCGATGGGCATGCCGTCCAAGACTGATCTTGATTCCAAACGTCCTAATAATGCGCTTCACAGGGAGTTGATCCAAACCAAAGAGCTCCAAAATAACTGCGTTGCAGGGCCCTTTTCTATGAACGCATTTGTAGGTGTCAACTGATGGACACTTCGCTTTCAAGAGAACCAGAACCAGACCAGATGTTGCAGTGACTGTACACTCTCAATGATGAAGGATTTTATTAAATCCTTGTAGAAGAAAGGAAAGGGAAAATACTTCTGGATTCAAAGCGGTTGAATCAGTGGGTGGGCGCTGTTGCACTCTATAGCTTGATTCCAGTGTTGGATGTGCGTATGCTGAATAAAGGGATATAGGTCTTATGATGTAGGTTAGAAAATTCTTGCTTTGCCATACCACTTGGGAACATTATTTTGGTATTCCATACTGGGTGTTATTATAGAGTATATTGTATGTATTTTTGGAAAGGCATGCTTACATACTGTCTACGATAGATATCAATACTTATATAATGCATCAGCAACTGTTCCTTTGGGCCATGATTCATCTATTCATATATATATATATATATATATATATATATATATATATATATATATATATATATATCTCTAGGCCCATACAATGCAAGTGAATGTGTGCAAAATTTGGAAGCTCCAAAAGCAGCATAAAAGTAATCCATATGACTCCAGAGGTTAAATCCATGTCTTCAGAAGTGATATGATAGGTGTGGATGAGAAAAGATCAATATATAGAAAATATTTTCTATAAATTCTCCTCCTTGCCCAATAGGTGGCGATATGCACAAAGAAAGTGAAAGTGAAAGTAAGGATTGATATTAAATAATGATCTTAAATGTTGATCTGTTTTTCACTTACACCTATTATTTTGCTTCTGGCAATATCGATTGAATCACTGAAGTCGTATGGATTACTTTTATGAAGTAACTATTTGCACTCAAATAGTTTGGCGCAAACACTGAAATTAAAGACAAACTGCACTCCTACGTGTTGTTTCAATAGCCTGGTGTGATAAGTGGTTTGATTTCCACATTTGCCTCAGTTTTTCCCATCCTGTTTCCTGTCTCCATTAATATTTCCTTTTATACTACTACTAATAATAATAATAAATAAAAAAAATAATATAAAGGGTGATTTCCTCCCAGTGATTTGGTCACTGTTAAGGTTGTGGAGTTGAGAGAAAGGTTTGATCAGGGTAAAAGTAACCATGAATTTCCATGGTTTTAATGCAATTAACCATGGTGTTACTGCTGTAATATGGTGTTAATAAAGTAATCATGCTTTATGATTTTGTGGTTACTATGATTTTACTACAAAATACCATGGCCATACTATGGTTACTGTAGTAAAACCATGGTTCATTTTTGTAAGGTAAGTCTAGGGATAGGTTTGGGTCAGTGGAGGGTGTTAATAAACACAAGAAACACACTGTAGTGATGCCCCTATACTTTATGTTAGTATTTAATTAGGGGTGAAAATAGGATCCGCCCCTATTTGCACCAGGGTGCAAATCACATCTATTACTTAGTTCAAATTGTCTTTATGTGATTTTGGAGCTTCAAAACTTCAGTCACCATTCACTTGCATTGTGAGGACCTACAGAGCTGAAATATTCTTCAAAAATCTTCATTTGTGTTCTGCAGAAGAAAGACAGTCATACACATCTGGGATATCATGAGGGTGAATACATGATGACAGAATTGTCCTTTTTGAGTGAACTAATCCTTTAAAGGCCTTTATAGATCAGTCAGGTAGGTTGTAAAAACAACACAGATTTTACTTCTCATTAATTTACAGAGTTTAGCCTTACATTCCTAAACTACATTTATGCATTTGGCAGACTCTTTTGTCCAAAGCATTTATAAAAACATTCAGTATTCTATATGGATGAGCCTTTGGAAACTAGACAAATCAGGACGTTTGCCAGAAAATCCTAAACCTCTCATTCATTCCACTTTTGAGTTATTTTGTTTCACATTGACATTGGTGGTCATGTGACAGCCTATGCGTCATATATGATGCGCACTGCAAGCAGCATATCTCACATGCACACTGAGGGCACACCATCATTCCATACTAAACCTGAGACTGTGCATTCTTAACTCGCGCTGCAGTGGGACCGGATCAGATCTGGATCATTTCACACTGTGCGGACTGTGAGGGACACCTGCGTGAACTATGTGAAGGTAAAACAACATCTAGCAACGGTTGCTTATATCAATTATTAAACAATTGCTCCGGTATTGTAACGCTATATAACGCTTACGTACTTCTCTTATATTTTGGCATTGCTTATTTCTGCAAATACAAAGAAAAGTTTCTTCAATAGTGCGCGTCATGCTGTATATTCAAGCGATATGAAATATTAAATATTATTATTTTTATTCGATTTTAATTCACAGCGATACACACTCAGATAACTGAATTAAGCCTGCAATGAACTTATTTGATGATGTCGTACAGTCAGTCGTAGTGCAGTTTTACACAATAATGTGAGTACACAGGTGGAATTTTTTCACACACACACACACACACACACACACACACACACACACACACACACACACACACACACACACACACACACACACACACACACGTTATGACTGTGACCAGTAGCGGTTTTAACCACCACGAGGAGCGCCCGTTCCGGTTGAGAAGCTCAGCTAAAACCGCTTGAAACGTGACATGTTGTTTGGGGTACACGTGTGGCACGAACACGCTGTTAGGGTTGCCACTTTTGAAGTTTTAAAATAAGGGACATTTTAGCAATAACCGTTGAGATAATATGCATTATTAAAAAAAAAAAAATAAAATAAATATATATATATATATATATATATATATATATATATATATATATATATATATATATATATATATAACCTATATCCTTTCTCTTACATGCTAAAATTAAAACTTTCCTGAACCCTGATTATAAAAAAAAAAAAACATATTTTATATGTTAATCTTATATTTTATATTTTCGATTATTCCTCCCGTTTATTTTATTTATGTTTAAATTTTTGTTGGTTTATACTTTTTTATTATTATTATTCCTTTACCCATTCTTGTCAATTGTTTGATCTTATTGAACATTTATATAGAAAAAAAAAACACCGAATTAGCACCATTTGGACTTTTCGGATGGTCCTTTATGCACCATTGGCACATTTTATATCAATGTTAAATTAGCTATCTGGAACGATTTCACCGTGACGCCCTCTGACCAATTTAAATATGGGACAAATCGCGTCCCGTATTGTTTCGATAAAGGATTTTACGGGACGGGTGGCAACCCTAGTGCTCTCAAAGCGGTCCAGGTTAGAGGTCCGCCGGGTTTTAAAGTCAGTTTTTCAAGTAGGATTTTGTGTTCGGGTATACAGTCCTTCCGATCTTGTTTCGCCCACGCGCTCTCACTCACATACGCGCGAACGGATGAGTTAGGGGGGTCGTTCACACCGAATATGTACTTGCGTGCGTCTGCTCTGTTTTGCCATTGCTTTCCTTTGTAAACACGCACAGGACGAATGTCCATACCTGGACGCTGTTTCTTCAGTGTCTCACGCAGGACCGGCACATTTTTAGACACTGTATCAAGTTAAAATACCTAAAAGTCCCAAAAACGCACCTCGAGACACCTGTGTTCTGTTTCATTAATTGCGCTGTGTCACAAAGATTTAACGTTCAGGTTGCAAAGAGGTGCCTGTTACAATGTTTAGCATTACTCCAGATTATTCTCCACCAAGCAAAGTTTCAGCGCTTGATAAACGTTTTTTCCCCTCCTGCTCTTGTGTGCCTGCTATGTTTACTGTGACAGTTCTATTACTAATGTTGCCTACAATGCGTATAAAAAATACTGCCTTTTGTAACACACTGCAGAGTCATAATATAAGCTCCAGGTGAAAGTAAATAAGACACAAATATTGCAAAATTGCATACAACAAATCATCAGAGTCATAAATTGAATACTGTATCATATTATAATAACAAACTCGACAACAATAAATAATTTGGTTATAATATAATAATAACTAACTGAATTCCAGAATGTTAGTGAGTGAAATAGTAGGTTTTGCACACCCTGTTCATAAAAAAAAAATTGTTTGTAAAAATATATGTATTGCTTTTTTATCATTGTATTGTGAAAAAAATGGAAAACATGCATTAATTATCTTTAACTAGATTTTTATTTTATGAAACATTTTGAATGTACAATGGCCGATATGATGAATTAAAAATTACAATTTAAAATACATTTTATGTAATTTGTTTTGCCAAAATTGTCTAAATTGTGGCCCCGGGTTGTTCAGTTGCTTGGGGCCTCAGAAATCGTAAACACACCCCTGACTGTGACGTCTATTGTTATTATACTTAGCTTAGTTATTGTTGCAAATTTTGGGGGGATTTTCTCCCTTTTCTCTCCCCAATTTGGCATGCCCAATTCCCAGTGCGCTCTAAGTCCTCATGGTGGCGTAGTGACTTACCTCAATCCGGGTAACGGAGGACGAATCTCAGTTGCCTGCACCTCTGCGACTGTCAGTCCACAAATTTTATCAGGTGGCTTGTTAAGCGCATTACTGCGGAGACATAACGCGTTTGGAGGCTTCATGCTATTCTCCACGGCATCCACGCACAACTCACCAAGATCGAGAACCAAATTATAGTGACCGTGAGGAGGTTACCCCATGTGACTCTACCCTCCCTAGCAACCAGGCCAATTGGTTGGTTAGGAAGCATGACTGGAGTCTCTCAGCATGCCATGGATTCGAACATGTGACTCCAGGTGTGGTAGTCAGCGTCATTACTTGCTGAGCTACCTAGGCCCCCGATCGTTGCATATTTTTAACCCCTACCTAGTCCCCAAGCTAACCTGGCATTGTGTATAATAATAATAATAATATAAATAATAATCATGTTATAATTATAATAACGTTTGTAAATATATGTGTAGCCTATATAAGGGAGTCCAGGGGCCAATTGTCACACTTTTCTCTCCATTATGCAAAATATGTCACAGGGAAGGTTTATTTCAATATGTTTCAATATGTTATGTTTCTATAGCCATATACCTTAAAGTCTTGACTACAAAAAACCTTAACCTTTTGTGGGGGTAAGTTGTCACAATGGAACTTGCAATTAAAGAGCCAATTAAAGGCTGAAAACAGTAAAGAATAAAAACTAAATTGCAAAAGGTATTAAAAAAAAATGAATTTTCGCTGGCTAATGCTGAAAATAATCATTTTAAACACATGTGACAACTTGCCCCGACCTTACATTTATGAAAAACACAAATGTGGTTAAAATGTACCTTCACTATATTGCCTTGTTGACCCTTTAATGAATAACTGTCAGTGTGGTTTTATTGTGTAATTTACATTTATTTACACAAAAGCAATGGCACAAATGTGATGAAATTGTGAAATTATACATACATGCACGTATTTTTATTATCCACAAAAAGTATACTTATTTAAGAGGTTAATATACAAAACTACTGCTTGAGAAAACAAATATATTGTTTGTGTATTTTGAGTTTTAATTCAAAACCTTATAGTTATTGAGATAGAGCCTTTGTGACTTTACCGTGTGACAGCTAGCCCTAGTCTCACATGTATATAAAATAGCTTGTACATTTTTACAAAAAGTCTTAATAGATTTAAAATTTGGGGATTCAGGGTTTATAATAATGTATTCAGATTTCAAATATATATATATATATATATATATATATATATATATATATATACCTTCCTGTTTTTTTCCTATACAACAGTAAATAATTGTATTGTAGTCTTTTACAGATTGTTCATTTATTCTGTAGTTAACCGTAGCATGTTGTTTTAGGTTGAGTCTCATCTGCAAGCATCAGTTATTTAAAGCTTAGTCTCTTAGAATAATAATCCCCTGGTGCCCATCCATGCAAGAAAAATAACAATAGCAAAATACAGCTGTATGACGGCTTGACTCAGAGGGCGTTTATTTCTGCACTCAGTGAAGCATCGATTGGGCCGTTGAGAGGTCGATATTGTCTATTATCTTGCATATGTCACAGTCAATATCAGCAAATTTTTCTTTGAACAAACATTCTCTCTTTCATCCTATAGGGTTCCTATAAAGCATTGTCTGACCATGCTGTTCCCTGCCTCAAAATCCGATGTGAAATCGGTTCTGGAAGGAGTAGCAGAAACCACATTTAGGACAATCACGTCTGGACTGCAGTACTTTAGTTCTAACGACATCAGCTTTGATGACCACATCATTGACGGGGACTTTGGCAAAGGTGGATACCCTCTGCAGAAGCCTTTCTCGGCATACCGCAGAAGCACTTTCTCGGATAAAGTCGCACCAGATGAAGAATTGATCCTGAAAGGAATCCCATTTTATCCCACTAACAGCTCAGATGGGTTTGGAAACTGGAGTCTTGGAGAGGATGGGAGTAGCCTCCAGTGTGGGGAGAACTTTATGGACATGGAATGTTTCATGATACTGACTCCTAGTCAGCAGCTCGCCGTGGCCGTGTTGTCTCTCACACTTGGCACTTTTACCGTGTTAGAGAACCTGGTGGTTCTTTGCGTGATATTGCAGTCACGTACCCTTCGCTGTAGACCGTCCTACCATTTCATCGGTAGCTTGGCCGTTGCAGACCTACTCGGTAGTGTAATCTTCGTCTATAGCTTCTTGGACTTCCACGTGTTTCACCGCAAAGACAGTCCGAACGTGTTTCTGTTTAAACTGGGTGGTGTAACGGCATCTTTTACCGCTTCTGTTGGAAGCCTGTTCCTCACCGCCATTGACAGATACGTATCTATACATCGCCCGTTGGCATATAGGCAGATCGTGACACGCACCAAAGCGGTGATCGCTTTCTGCATGATGTGGGCCATCTCCATCATCATTGCTGTGCTGCCACTGCTCGGATGGAACTGCAAACGGTTAAACTCGGTTTGTTCAGACATCTTTCCACTAATCGATGAGAACTACCTGATGTTCTGGATCGGTGTGACCAGCGTTTTGGTCATATTCATAATCTACGCTTACATGTACATCCTCTGGAAGGCCCACCACCATGCGGTGAGGATGCTAAGACGCACGTCACAAAAAAGCCTGGTCGTCCACTCCTCCGACGGCACGAAGGTCCAAACCACCAGGCCAGAACAGGTCCGAATGGACATCCGGTTGGCCAAGACATTGGTTCTGATTCTAGTGGTGTTGGTGATCTGTTGGGGGCCTGTTTTGGCCATCATGGTGTATGATTTGTTCTGGAGAATGGATGACAACATTAAGACGATTTTTGCATTCTGTAGTATGCTCTGCTTGCTCAACTCCACCGTTAATCCAATTATCTACGCTCTAAGGAGTAAAGACCTCCGCAGGGCCTTCCTCACGACCTGTCAGTGCTGCAGGAGCACCTCCAGCACATCCCTGCAGTTCGACAACAGCCTGGAATCGGATTGTCAGAGGAATCAGCACATCGCCGCAAACCGTGCCGCTGAGAGCTGCGTGAAGACCACTGTGAAAATTGCCAAACTGACAATGTCTGTCTCTGCTGAGACATCGGCCGAAGCTGTTTGAGTGTGTTTTTGTTGTTCAGCTGGCGATGTGGATGTTGAACGAGTGTTCTGATTAGGGTTAATATAGTTTTGAAGATTTCACCAGTTTCTATTTTATTTTGTACTTTGAGTTTCAATTTCAGTTTACTTCATTTAGTTTAATTGTACATTCATTTGTTTTGTTTTGTTTTGTTTGTTTGACCAATTTTAGTTTCAACCAGGGATCAGTTGACTCCGGGGGGTCATTGAAGGTACTGCACAGGCCAGCGGCGGAGCTTGCCTTTTCCGTAAGAGGGTGCAAGTGAGAAAGACACTGGAAACTGGATAAAGCCTATAAATAATTGTGAGGAAGATCAACAGAAAATGAAATTGGCCCAACTTATACAGTGACACAGCACTGTAACAAATCCATCTGCCAAAAACACTGTGGAGCTGTGATTGGTTGTTTTACATGTCAGTCAGGCTGCAGCTTATAATGGGTGTTTTCTTATAGTCTAATGTCAGGATTTGGAGATTATACAGATGAAAACGAAATAAATGTTCTCTTTAATTGGAGTTTTTATTCATATTGTTGTGCATATTTATAGTTTTTGTTCTTTTGCAGTTAACAAAAATATGTTTTTCTGCTACTTTTGTCTTTAACAATAATAACCTTGGTTCTGATGCACAGCGTCTTAAAAAAAAAAAAAAAAAAAAATATGTCTGTTCTTGCCAGTCATGCATAAAGGACAAAGGTCAAAATACAAAGCTGCTTAAGTTACCACTGGTTTGATGAATTCTTCAAATCAACATCTCTTTTAAGTGCCGAATTTTTCTCAAAAGAGGTAATCAAATTCTTTGGGGCTTTTTTCTTTGTTGGTGTTTGCCATTAAATGTCATTGTAACATGTTACTGAAAATGTGTGGCTATAGTGTGTACTTAATGAAAGTTTATATTTTTATACTTTGAATTTTTTGTTTTTGAACAATGATATCTTCTCACATGGGATTAAGGGGCTAATTGTCTTTTTCATATGAAAATCCTGTAAGTATTCATATAAAATATATAGTTTGTAAATATGTAGTAAAGCTATGTGGTGATATGTTTATTGTATTGAAAAAAGTGAACGGAGGGCATATATTATAATTTTTTTTTTTTTAAATGCTACTCAAGTACATTAATAATTTAAGGTAGAAATAAAGACTTTTGTTAATTTTTTAATTGTAGAATTTATAATTATTGGTTAACAAATGTATTGAATCTCGTTTAGTATATTTGTTTGGTCCTCGGGTCCATTATATTATGATTTAGTGTTAATGTTGTGCAGACAAAATTAAGGATTTTTGGGGTAATTTGTTTTACAAGATGGTTTGAATCAGTGATGGATTGTGGTTTACTGTCACAGAACAATTACATTTTAAAACAGAAATAATTGTGTTCTAAACCTGATTGTAATATTTTATTTTGTCACTCTGCTGTACTGTATTTTTCTGAGATGTAAAGTACAAATAAGTGTACAACATGGTGAAGTGGGTAATTTCTGCACCATTAGTGGCACCAAAAAGAATTGATAGTTTTCAAGCAAGTTTCCCAAACATTCCCTCTGTCTGCCATTGGTTTAAGAAACAGATTGTCCCACCCCAAACTCACACAACTGGTTGGGATGCTCAAACAGACAAAGAGTCATAGTGTTTACACTTTTCAGGACATCAACCTACTCACTTACTGGCTTACTTGTCATAGTTGACCCTTTGTATTAAACTTGGATACAGAAACATCAAGTATTAAAAAAAACAATTACACACTTCACCTTTTAACAAGGCTGACTACAAACAGCCTGCTAATAAAAAAATACATCATGTAGTTCAATAACAGTTGTACATATCCATAATGAAAATGTAAATATCATGAATGTTCAGTAATATTCCTTAAATCGTGATATACTTTAGTGTGGTGGCTCTTCGTTTGCACTGTTCAAAATACAGCATTGGTAAACTTTAACTAAGTTTTACCTACTATAGTATCAAAGCTTAAAAATCATAAATTGTCAAAGTGGCTTTTGTTCCAAAGTACTTTAAAGTCTGTCAAGGTGATGTCTTAAAATACAGTAGCATACATTATAGCTACTCACAGTCTCACACACTTGTGTCACAATTTAATCTGTTGATTTTAATCTGTGAATTTAAAAAAATAAAGTCAGTACTGACCAATGAAACTGTGTACGAGAGAATTTTGCATAAATTGTACGTAAAATGATTAGGCAACCTCGCATACAGTAAAAGATATAGTGTTGGATGATCTAACGTCGTGGTGACATTGGAAATGACTTTGGGTCCCTCTTGTGGACAGTTCCCTGTCTGGCACTCACTTCGACGTTGTGTCAAAGAAGTGACACTAGGGGTCTCTCTTGAGCACCGAATATACCTCTGATCTATGAAAAAAGGCCAATGAGAAGTTGGTAGACAGAATTTGACAGAATTGAACCGAAGGAATGCCACTCCAGCCGCCCCCGCGTTGCTCCTTCATCCCACGGAACCTCCCACCCCCCGGCACGCTCATTGACTTCCGTCCAGGCTCGCCTCACAGCCCGCCTGCCTATCCTCTTGAGCCCCCCCGAGCTGGATGAGCTCGCCACTGCATCGGAGAGCAGTCCGGCATCTGATACAGATGACTCATCTGGGCTGCCGCCTTCGGGCGAGCATGCGGACCCCCCGCCTCCAGCCAAGCCATGACTGTCCCCCGGCCAGCCGGTTATGACGAGTCTAGAGGACGCCGTCGCTGGACCTCCTCCTCAGTCACTAACACGCCCCCTGCCGGGTGTGCGGAGCAAGGTAAGTGCTTCAAGTCTTTTCTCTGCCCTTTCGCCTCCCGACACCATACTACCTGCTCCGCCCCGCCGGGTATGTCAAAAATAATCGTCCCTTTGGTGCCCCTAACACAGTGCTTGGATGCGTGGTTTTCACCTCCCAACCCCTCTCGCCTTACACAAACTCCCATTTAAAATGCTCACGCAAAAACATATTTTAACTTGCATCTGGCATCTAGATTGGTTTGCAGCGGTAGACCTGAAGGACGCGTACTTCCACGTCTCAATACTGCCTCGACATGGACCCTTTCTACAGTTTGCGTTCAACGGCCAGGCGTATCAGTACAAGGTCCTCCCCTTCGGCATGTCCCTGTCCCCTCGCGACTCAGGGCCCTCTCCTTAAAAATGACCCTGCTGATCGCGCTCGCCTCCATCAAGAGTTGGGGACCTGCAAGCGCTCTCTGTCAGCGACACTTGCCTGGAGTTTGGTCCGGCAGACACACGTTATCCTATGACCGCGGCCGGGCTACGTGCCCAAGGTTCCTACCACGCCCTTCAGAGACCAGGTATGGAACCTGCAAGCGCTGCCCTGGGAGGAGGCAGACCCAGCCCCTTCATTGCTGTGTCCGGTACATGCTTTGCATACCTACTTGGACCGCATGCAGAGATTTAGACGCTCTGAGCAGCTCTTTGTCTGCTTCGGTGGACAGCGGAAAGGGAACGCTGTCTCCAAACAGAGGCTCTCCCATTGGGTGGTGGATGCCATTTCATTGGCCTATCGCACCCAGCCCCCGAGGGTCCGAGCACACTCAACAAGGAGTGCTGCATCCTCATGGGCACTGGTCAGAGGCATCTCCCTGGCAGACATAAGCAGAGCAGCGGGTTGGGCAACACCTAACACCTTTGCGAGATTATACAATCTCAGGGTAGAGTCAGTCACTTTGTGTCTCCCTAGCCCTGTGGGTCCACAATTCGGCGGAGGAATTCGCCAACCCAATCCACTGCGGGTACTCTAATATACCCTGTACTGGAATAGGTGCTCTGCAGGTTAGGGCTCCTACGTGGACGTTCCGCTTGTGTGTATTTTCCGCAGTACGGTCTCCTTACGAGTAGACCCGCGTCTACCTTGGGCAGTTCCCGCTGCCCCCCGGTCACCGTGTCTGTAGAAACTCCTCCCTCCGAAGAGGCGGGCTCTACCACTGCACCACTTCCCACATGTGACCTAAAAGCCCATGTGGTGTATTTCGCCACTTTTACCTCCCCCTCTCTGGGTGGGTGTGGTCTCCGCTGGGTCTTTCCCTCCTGAAACGTTAGGAAACTGGGTAAGACCCCCTTCCTACAATGCGTGTAAGGGCACCAGCCATTTTGCTCTATGCGAGAAACATAGAGAGAAAAGAGGCCCGGCTAGGCTCGGCCCCATTCCCATGTTGGTAAGCGTAACCTTGTTCCCCTGTCTAGGGTAACTAGAAGGGTTTCCAACAACTTTATGGCGCATTAGGGAAGGGTACGTGCAGTCTGATACAGCTGGTCATTTTGGCACGCCAAGTACCTGCCCGGTCCTGTGTCAGCAGTACACGCACACGGCTCAGCGCATGGCATGATTTAAATTAGACCCTTAGTGTTGCTTCTTCGACACAACGTCGAAGTGAGTGACAGATGGGGAACATCTAAGTTACGGATGTAACCTCCGTTCCCTGATGGAGGGAACGAGACGTTGTGTCCTCCCGGCCACATCGCTGAGCTGAGCCACTGTTGTGGCTGGAAATTTCCGGCTCCTCAGAAAAATCCTGAATGAAACAGACGCATTTCCCCGCTTTTATACCCATATGTCCGGGGTGGGAAATGCAAATTCTGTCTGCCAATTTTTTCATAGATCAGAGGTATATTCGGTGCTCAAGAGAGACCCCTAGTGTCGCTTGTTTGACACAATGTCTCGTTCCCTCCATCGGGGAACGGAGGTTACATCCGTAACCTAGACGTTTGGCTCCCTCTTGTGGACTTACATTTTTTTTACAACAGTTTAATCAAAAGCAACATGTTTTAATGAGAGCTTTATGAATTCAGTTATTTACAGAATTAAGATATTACATAATTTATATGTAAGGATACTGTACTGTACATTATCTAATTATTATAGTTAATTATTTAAAATATTAAATTATGCAATGTAGCACTAATTATAAAATAATTAATTAAACATTTGATAACAGAATGTTGCAATAGACCAATCATAATAAAGTATTTCAGATACTTGTTAATATGTCTCAACTAATATCTAATATTTATGTTACATTTTTGAGCCAATACATTTTTATATGTATAGTGCTTTTTACAACAGACATCGTTGTAAATAATAATGAGTCAACATTGTGCAGTTTAAAAAAAACTTAATTGTAGATTGAGCCTAAATAAGTAAATAATATTTCTATTTAGACTTCCAGTGAGCTTTGGTAAGGAACAACAACAAAAAAAAGATACACAGCCTATATTAGATATTATAGATTGTACATTATATATTTTTATATAACAATTTAAGAGTTTTGAGCATGGCTGTGATGCTTTTCCCCCCAGATAAAACCATAATTTATAAAAATTTTCACTAGAATATAATCTTAAAATAAGCAATTATAAATAGGGTATATTAATTTCATGTCCATACTCATGAACGCTTCCTGACAATGTAAAATGCTTAATGTGAAAAACACTGACATACAAAAAAAATTACGAGGGAGAACCACATTTCTCTCATTTGTCATAAACACTATCTACCACCAAATAAACTATACACCATAATCCTAGGAGAAAGATTTTGTTTTACATCAAACACTGTATTCCACTTAGAAGTCCATTGCAAGAAAACAAATTAATGTACCAAGGCATCAACCTTGGAACACAAACTGCCTGTAAGCAAGACAAAAGGAAAAGCTCAAAACATTTACCTTACATTTTCCCATTATCGCAATTTTCAGTGAATAACAAAAAGTTATTAAAAGCTGTTGAATGACTTCAAATGGTGAAGAAATTCAGTCAGTATTTAGGTCCCATCATATTACAGAGACAGTACTTGACAAATGACTTACTTTAATCATCTGACCATGTCTGAATTTATCTTCTAGATCTTTTGATCTTAGTGTTGGCATCTGTGAACAGTTATTAGCCTGTTTTAGATCCTACTTATCTAATCACTACCACTTTGTGTATTCAAGGAACTGTTTGAAAAAACATTATGGAGCACCGGCTTTAAATCAGCCCCACAGTTAAGCAGAGGAACCTTCAGCACCATGGGGAGCACCTCCAGGGTAGGCTACATAGGGCTTGTGCTGAAAGTTAGATACTTCCAACTGGAGGTGTTTGGGAACATGGAGAGCTCTATTAGATAGGTGTGCTGCATCAGTTAGTAAGCAACTACACACACTAAAGCAGGAGAGAGGAGCCTCATTGTGTCTGTGTGAAGTAGTGAGTTACTATCAACCTGTCTCACCATTGTATCCTCTCCCTCTTTCCTCTCTAGGAGGGGGTACAGTGAAGGCTATGCATAGAGATGAAAAAGAAGACCCGATTTCTGTTTGTACATCTTCACTTTACCACACCTTATAACTTAACTGTAAGTATAAAATGCAAGTAAAGTATAAATAAAATGACGCTACATGCTGCTATAGCAAAGCTGAGCAAGATAATTGACGCCCAGGAGAGGAGACTGGGAGATTTTCCTAAATTTTTTTGAGAAAACAAACCACAGAGAGAGATGGGCTAGAGCTCACTGGGCAAAAACTGTCTACTGCCTTACCTGAATGTGGAAGCTCAGATGGTCTACAGAGGAGAGGCCAAGTGGATTTGGCTGTGCACAGCTGCAGGATCCAAAGTCAAGCCTGGAGAAATATGCTAGTGACTGAAGGTCAGTGAGTTAACTCAAGTCATTTTTGTTTGTATAAATCTTATAATAACATGCATCATTTCAAAGAAGATTTACAGAAAATTATTCTGTTACAGAACATTATGCTATAATGTCTATATGTCTTAAAGTGCTCATTGAGCAGTTAAATGAAAACATGATTGAAAATCATACCTTAAACATTATTTGTCTTTAGGTCCCTGGTGAGCAAGCCAAAGCTATGGCAAGGAACATACACATTTTTTGTTTTCATATCTTTTATTTTGGAATTCCAGTTCCTGTTTCATGTAATGTGGTTCCCTTGTGATATGATTTCATGTTTCCCTCGATGTTCATGTGTCTTGTTTTCATTGGTTTATTTTCTTATCAGTTCTAGTTTGTCATTGGTTTAAGGTTATTAGTCTTGTTATCTTATTTATAGTTCTGTCTGTTTATTGGTTTTCTTGTTATTGTTTTACCCAATGTCTGTGTATTTAAGCTGTCATGTTTGCCATTGTCTCTTGTCAATTACTGTTAATGTACCTTGTTTGCTAGTCTAGTTTATGTTTGTAAAGCAGTCAATGGAAAGGAGGAGGCGAGAACCGGCTTTTCAACATAAATAATAGTTAAAATTATTTAGTCCGTAAACTATCTCTCTCTCCCGCACAATCCTCCGCAGTCTGCCTTTATCCCTCTCGGAGGCTTGATTAGCCTGATAAGGGACCGGGTGGGTATGATCACGACCCGGCCCCATCCTCCGCCCTGCCACAAAATTCATGTTAATTGTTCATGTATATGTTTATGTTTAGTTTAGTTCATGTCTATAGTTAGGGTTTTGGATTTCACATATGTAAATAAACTGGACTTGGGTTCTTCATCTTCACAACATCGTCTTCGTCATTGCCAGTGCCAGCAAATTGTTACAGAATACTTGACCCACCAAAATGAACCCAGCAGATCTACTATGTCAAGGTAAATGGTCTATAGAAGACTACGTGGAGGACTTCTGCATCCTGGCAGATGAAGTAGGATTCAATGAGATCTCCCTCAAACAAATTTTCGTGCAAGCTTGATTGAGCAATGCACAACTGGATGCTTGGCAGTGGGAGTACCTTCAATCTGGCTCAATATATCGCCCTGCGGATAAGTGGTTCAACTTTCACTGTAGGGGAGGCGTATAACAAGCCAGTGTCCCACGTCATGGTCAACGAGCCAGCGTCCCACGTCTTGGTCGACGAGCCACATCCCACGTCATGGTTGACGAGCCAGCATCCCATGTCATGGTCGACGGGCAACCACCCAAGCCTGCCACGGCCAACAAATCAATGCCCAAGCCTGCCACGGCCAATGAGTCAAAGCCCAAGCCTGCCACGGCCAACTGAGGTCTGTTACCAGTCATCTAGGACACTTAGTTTCAAGCCTCCCACAGCTCCGCCTTCCACGGCATGGCCGCCAAGCCCGAGTTCCACGTCATGGCCACCAAGCCCGAGTTCCACGTCATGGCAGCCAAGCCAGAGTTCCACGTCTTGGCAACCAAGCCAGAGTTTCACGTCATGCCAGCCAAGCCAGAGTTCCACGTCATGCCAGCCACACCAGTGTCAGCTCCAGGCCAAGTCACAGCCACACCAGTGTCAGCTCCAGGCCACGTCACGGCCAGGCCACAGTCAGGTCCAGGCCACGTCACGGCCACACCAGAGTCAGCTCCAGGCCACGGCAGAGTCAGCTCCAGGCCACGTCATGGCCATGGCAGAGTCAGCTCCAGGCCATGTCACGGCCACGCCAGAGTCAGCTCCAGGCCATGTCACAGCCACACCAGAGTCAGCTCCAGGCCACGTCATGGCCAAGCCAGAGTCAGCTCCATGCCACGTCACGGCCACGCCAGAGTCAGCTCCATGTCACGTCACGGCCAAGCCCCAGACTGCTCCATTCCACGTCACGGCCAAGCCCCAGCCTGCTCCATGCTATGTCACAGCCAAGCCCCAGACTGCTCCATGCTATGCCATAAGCCCGCCTCTGCTCCACGGTCTGGCCTGCTTCTGCTCCGTGGTCCAGCGCTCATGCCTACTACATCAAATCACCACATATTAAACATTCATGTCTATAGTTAGGGTTTTGGATTTCACGTATGTAAATAAACTGCACTTGGGTTCTTCATCTTCACGTCATCTTCTTCGTCATTGCCAGTGCAAGCACATTATTACAGGGGGAGCCAGTTCCCCTCTGGCTATACAGCATGAATAGAATTCCAATATTGGTTATCTACAGTATGTGTAATAGAGGTCTGCAGAGACTTAAAATGAAACCCGACCCCTACCCGAGACCTAAACCAGCCCAAACAACACCGTCAGACTACACAGCACAGGTTATTCGACAAGCGCATTACAAATTTGAAGTTCTTTTTAACTTGACACGGTGATTAAAAAGTGCTGGTCCTGCGCATGACGCTGAAGAAACAGTGAGACGCAGTGCAACAGTCAAAGACATTCGTCCAGCATCTGTTTACATAGGAAAGCAAGGGGAAAACAGAACAGATGCGCACAAAAAACATTCGGTGTGAATGGCCCCTAACTCGTCTGTTCGCGCGTGTCTTTGAGTGAGAGCATGTTCCCGAAACAAGTTCAGTGTGCCTGTTTAATTTTTCATTAATTACAAACTCAACCTGAACCCAAAGTCCTACTTGAAAAACTGACCCGAACCCGGCACGATACCATCAGGTTCTCGGGTCCAGTGGGGTTGCAGACCTCTAATGTGTAATACAAGTCCTGTATTTTTTGAGTGTGAACAATGTTTAATTGAATAGATTGAGCCGTAAGATTAATAATTAAGTGTCTTTTTAAAATAATTTTTATTTGGCTGAACAAGGCTTTAGTTGGCATCCATTTGTGATCCAGTGACCAACATGATGTATGTAGAGGTCAGTGAGATTGCAGTCCGGCTGGAAGCTAGTGGCTGTTAATTTCCAGGGAAATGTCTATTCTAAGCTGTATCCCTTGTTGTATGGATGGAGTTGGCAGCAGTTTATACTCTGTGATGTCCATCATAATAAGTTGATGTGATGCAGATAGTGATAATCGAAGCGCCTCTCATTGGCGACACATAGAGGTGGAAGCTGGATCTTGCAGGCTCTAGTAACCTCTGTATATGCATCCCCAGGATGAGACAGGGAAACAAATATAATAATATTAGCATAGATGCCATTAACTTTAAAGCAGATTTATAGAATATGAAAAGTGTTTCCAGTTATAGCAGACCTGAATAATGCAGCAAAACTACACTATGTGCCCAATTATTAGGCAAATTGTATTCCTCAGGATTAATTTTCTCAGTCAATCCAAAATTTTATTGAACCTCAAACCTGAATGTTTACAAAGGAAAAGTGAATTTTTCTAAATTACAAAAATAATTTGTCTCCCAACTCAATTGTTTATTCTCAATAATAACTGGTTATTCTCAGTACTTTGATGCATGTGATGGAGCATTGTCCTGCATAAAGAATGGATTTCTTCTTGTACCACTGCTTGAAGAAAGTACTTTCCAGAAACTGGCAGTAAGTTTAGGAGTTGAGTTTTAGTCCATCTTCAACTCGAAAAGGTCCAACTACCTCATCCTTGATGATAGCAGCACATACCTGTACCCCTCCTCAACCTTGCTGGCGCCTGACTCAAAGTGGTGCCCTGTGTCCATTAGTGATCCAGCCACATGGCCATCCATCTGGTCCATCAAGAGTAACTCTCATTTAATCTGTCCATAAAACCTTTGAAAAATCTGTCTTCAGGTATTTCTTTGCCCAATCTTGACAGTTCAACTTATGAATGTTATTCAGTGGTGGTCGTGTTTCAGCCTTCTTGACCTTGGGCATGTCTTGACACCTTGTACTTCTGGACAATCCAGGTAAGTTGCAGTTCTTGAATATGGTAGCACTGGAGGATAATGGGTTCCTGGTAGCTTCATGTTTAATTATTTTCAAGTCCTTTGTAGTTTATTTGCGCCTTTTCTTGTCCATGTGTTTGTGGTGTGGCGTTAGGGGGAAGCAGGACAAAACTAAAGATGTAAATATAGCTGACTACATCACCCTGTTAAACAGGGAAATATTCATATTTAATTAAATCACCCATAAAGGGCACACAGGTTCAGTTGTTTCAACAAAAGGACTCAAGATGTGGATACCAAAATACAAAATCTTTATTTTCTAAAATGTTCAAGCAGTAATTTTAAAAACATTTAAAAGACTGTATGCACACATGTACAAAACAAGAGACCGAGGCTTACCAGTGGCAGGTAGGCTAGCTGACTAGCACAAGGCTCCTATCATGAAATCTTACCACCCAGTGCACAAACCATACCATGCACACATCAGCACACAAATGAGGTCAAGCGTGAATACACATCACTCAGTGGCAGAAGTGCCACCACCACACAAGGAGGCTAGGTAGCTGCCTGCCCTTGGTCTCAGCTCCTGTAAACAGAAACAAAAGTTAACCACAAATAATGAATTACAGTTAAACCATGAAAAACCCACACTTCAACAGTTGTTAGACAGGGAAAATGGAGACATGAAACATACGTTTATATGTTAAAACACTCTCTATGAGCAGATCAACACAATAAATCAACAAAACAAATAACCTCACAGGCCCATAAATATAGCACTTGAATTGAGGTGATTATTCACACAATACTCAAGTCGCACAGAGACCGAAAAGAGGTTTGATGAAACAAAAAATAATAAGCTCAAAATAGCTCAAGGCTCAACATCATACAACCAAACAAATA
Organism: Xyrauchen texanus; assembly: GCF_025860055.1. Classification (NCBI taxonomy): domain Eukaryota; kingdom Metazoa; phylum Chordata; class Actinopteri; order Cypriniformes; family Catostomidae; genus Xyrauchen; species Xyrauchen texanus. The sequence continues at coordinate 3,911,574 of NC_068305.1, forward strand.
AAGACAAAACCCACAAATAGTCAAACAACTACAAACAAAGCAGCAGCATCAGAGAAAGTTGCCCTGCTCGATCAAGCAGCAAGATATTTCCTAAAACCCCAATTGTTCTTCCTTCATGTTGTAGCTCCAACTGTAGAGACAAACCCACGCGAATAACAAAAAGGCATCAATATGCCAATAATACACTCCAAAGCGGAGGAAGAATGTTGAAGGGAGAATGTTGAAGGGAGATCGTTGAGGGAATGGCAGCCACCAGCCGACCACATCGATAAACTGTCTGTACTGTAGCTCCAAAGCGGAAGGAATCAAAACTGGAATGGGCGGTCGTCAGGCTGTGACGCACAAGCGGTGCTCTGACACACAAGCAGTGCCCTACATATCCATTTTATAGGATTCTCCTTTCACTCTTCATCTGGTCTCGACTAAGAATACATACTCACTTACCTGCTACTGCTGATTACTCCCTGAAGACATTCCCTTGCTCTCTCATCATGGTTCCTGCTCCATCGCTCCTTTGACGATTCCCAAAGTTCATCTCTGCCTTTGTTTTGTTTTCAATAAACACCACCTCGTGGTTCTACGCTATCTTCAAGTCTCTGTGTCAGTTACAGAAAACCAGACCTATTAAAATCATGAACCCAGCTGGGTCTGACCGCATTCAGGACCTGGTTGATGCATTCTGGCGCAATCACTCACTGTTTGGATCCCATAGCACCACTGTTAACCGCTGGCACTTCTGCAATTCCTTCTCCGGTCTATTCAGCCAGTCCCGTGGTCAACCCAGCACCCTACTCTGGATCGGCGGAGATCTGCAGTGACTTTTTGACCAAGTGTTCACCCGCTCTAGAAATGTAGCCGCAATGATGGGTTCTAGGTTATCTACGAGTCTAGATGTCTGTTACACTCAGAACTAACATGGCAGAGAAGAACATGCTGGGCTTGGTCTGGCAGTTTGCGGAGAGTCACGACTGGCCCAGAGTCAAGGCGGCTCACATCTGAGAAGCCGCACAGGTATTTTATAAAGCACTCCATCAGGAATCACCATTGTTAAAGTGGAGCAAACAATTTGTGAAACGGCAGCACCTAGGACACAAAGAGCACAAAAAAACACCTAGACATAGAGAGTAAAAACAGAGCAAAAATCCAAAAAACAACACTGGATGTAACAATAGCCAATGCTGTGATGATAAAATGGGGCTGCATATAATCATATTTCTTGGTTATATTCAGCACACTAGCTGTTGTGTTTGAACCAATTGAAGTTTATTTATGGAACCTGCAGGTCATCATCTCTGTAAAGCATTACAGTAAGCTAGTCTTGAGGTCATGAACAAATTCATTTGAGTTGGAAAAATGCTGTTATATAAACATTGGAAATGTGATTTTTAAAGGATTGATATCAAACATAACCCCCAAGTTCTGTTTCTAGCCTGTACTTTGATTGGTCAGTTATGGCATACAATTCAACACATACAAGGTCCAAAGAGGAACACAACAGTGTGGTTGGATTTAAAAATAAAAAGGCTATCACTGGTTCAAAATCCTTATGCTTCAAAGGTGTTGTACCTTTCCCACATCCACCAGCTGGGAGCTCACCTTGAGGTGGATAAAACTTGTGAACAGATCTGCTCTCATTTCTACTGGCACAGAGTGAAGAGGACAGTAGAGGATTACTGCTGACAGTGTGCTAAATGTCAGATCAACAGTACAAAGGTACCGAAACAGAATTTTTTCACAATGCACATAGTTTTAAAGCAGCTATTCAGTGAGGTGGGATTTGCAGAGTACATTTTCACAAAATGGGTTTTGATTAAATTTATCTGTGATGAAAGATATGTGTAAAAACCTTAAGGTAGGACAGCTCAGCACCTCTGTATTTCACCCACAGACATATAGCCTATTGCAGTGGTTCCCAAACTGGGGTACACATACACATGGATGGAGGTATGCAAACCTTTTGAGATTTATGGATTGTTTAATTTCAATCCACACAAAAATAGCATTCAAACAGAGTTTATGTTTTCCTCACAGGAAAAAATAAAATAACATGTGCACCCTCTAATATGCAAACAGTCCATTGACAGCAGCACCCCAGACCCCTTATACACATCAGTAACAAGTGTGAGTGAGCCCACTGATGCTCACATCTCGGCTAACGCTGATACTGACAATGATACTTCTGAAGTTGAAGAGCCACCTCACCCATAGGCGGGGAGACAACAACCCTCCCTATCTGAGGGTTGTCCCCCCCTAAAATATCATTAAAATATGTGTATAAGATAATGATATATTCTTAAAATAATTGTTTAAGAAATAAAATGATACAAATGCAAACGGGGCAACAACAAAAAACCCCTTGGTGTCCCCTTCAAAAATTGCTCTTGAGAATTGTTATGTTTATTGTCCCCCCAACATTTTGATGAAATTTTCGCCCCTGGCCTCACCTTTACCTCACAGAAAAGCAGAAAGGGTGTATATATGAAAAGAACTATGTTAATTTGTACAATGTACAAATGTACTCTAATAAATTTACATTTACATTTATTCATTTTATCCAAAGCGACTTACAAAAGAGGAAAACATAAGTGAATCATCTTAAGGAGACAGCGGTACGAAAAGTGCCATACTACAAAGTTTCACTAGCATCAGAATAGTATTCAAAACAGATTAAAGTGCAACAAGAATTTTTATTTATTTTTGTGACTGGTAAAGATATGTTTTATGTCGTTTTTTGAAGACAGAGAGAAGACAGAGAGAGTTGGGAAGGTCAATACACCAACATGGCATGATGAAACAGAAAGTCTGGGAAAGTGTTTTGGTGCCTCTTTGTGTTGGCCAGCATCAGAGCCTTGAATATAATACATGCATCAACAGGCAGCCAGTGGGGAGAGACAAAGAGAGGTGTAACATGTGCTCTCTTTGGTTCAAAAAACACCAGACGTGCTGCTGCATTCTGGATCATTTGCCGAGGTCTAATTGCGCATGCAGGGAATAAATGCTTGAAACCAGCCTTTTTGCGCAGGCATCTTGAAACAAAGTATGCTAATTTGAAAAATAAACATCAAAAGGTTTTTGAAAGACATTTAAGACAACTCAGGAGTATTAAGGTATGTTTAATAGCATCAGGCACTCTTAATAAGTGTGGGCTAGAAGCATCCTAAATGGCTAGATACGTAGCTACGACTGGCAAACTCAAACTATTGTGCAGGATCTAGTTCTTCCAGCTGTGGCTGATATTGCTGAAACAATGCTGGGGGAAAAGGCTGAAAAATAAACCAGAAACAAAAAAACAATTACAATACAGAGAAGGCCATCACTAAACAAGTTTTTTTCATGCTGCATCGCTGACATGGCAGAAGGCGTTTTAAAACAACTATTGTTTTAAATGAAGCCAGTGAATTCAATGCTTTGCAGTTTGATAAATGCTTGAGGCAAAATTTGAATAAATGTCTGAATTAAACACTGGACACTTTTGTCCATACCGAGTGTAAATGCGAGATAACGGGGTGTAACTTAACTTCTCCGGTTAGTTAGATAGAAAGGCTTTGCAATGGCGAAATAGGGGCAAGAGCTTCCTGTTCAATACAAAATCAGGGAAGGGCTCTCTTATGTGAAAGCGACCAATGAGCCAAATGTCTGAGACGAATGCATAATCTTGGATAGGCCTAGCCCACATTTGTCGATTGGCTTATGTAACTTATTAAAATGTCATCTAGGAAGCTCTAAAATGTATTTATATAAGAGAGGGGGACATCTACAGGGAGAAATTGTAGCAGGTAGTTATTTTAATAACATTAACCTTCCCAGTCAAAGATAAATGTAATGAAGCCCACTTGCCCACATTGCTAGAAAACCTTTTTATTAAGGGATCAAAATGAACTTTAACTAAATCAGACGGGAATAAAATTCCCAAATACTTAATGCCCTGTCTGGGCAACTGGAAGGTGGCTGGCTGGAAAGCCATTACTCGGCAATGCGCTGCCAGAGCCAAAGCTTCGGACTCTGTATCTTAAGAACTTAGAAAAGGAATTAATAATTATGTGGAGGCAAGGCATAGGTCTAGTGGGGTCAGAGACGAATAATAAAATAGCATCTGCGTAAAGCAAAATCTTATACTTCACACCTCCCGCCACCACCCCTGGAAAATCCTCTTTCCTTCTTATTGCAGCTGCTAATGGTTCCATGGCGAGACAGAACAATAATGGGGAAAGAGGGCAAACCTGCCAGGTGCCCCTATCCAGAGAAAAATAATCTGAAGTTAATCCATTTGTTTGTACTGCTGTTACCGGGTGTCTATAAAGTAATTTAATCCATCCAATAAAAGTATTCCTGAACCTGTACATTTCCAAAATTTTAAAAAGATAATCCCATTCTACCATATCTACCTTTTCAGTGATCAGTGAGATGGCCGTGACCGGAGTCTGATCATTTGCCACTGACCACATAATATTGATGATACACCTAATGTTATCAGAAGAGCTGTGGCCCCAAATAAATCCCACCTGATCTATATGTATAAGAGATGTCATAACTTTACTTAATCGGTTAGCCAAAAGTTTTGACAATATTTTAACACCTAGCTGGATCAGGGAAGTTGGATGATAACTTCTACACTCACTTGGATCTTTGTCTTTTTTTAAATCAGACTGATCCGGGCTTGCATCATGGATGGCAGAAGCTTTCCATTCTTTAATGATTCCGTATAAACTTCTGACAAAAGTGGAGCCAGTTCTGTAGCATAAGATCTAAAAAAACTCCAAGGTCATCTCAGATTCAAGAGAATTAATTTGTGCAATCGTCAGTTTAGGGACTTCTAATGGTTCCACAAAATTCCTAATATCTTCATCCATAGACGAAGATGTAGAAATATAGAGATCAAGATATAATTCTTTAAAAGCATTATTAATATCATTGGCCAAGGTAAAAATTTCACCACCAGCATATTTCACTGAGGGAATGGTAGAAAAAGGCTCTCTCTGCTTTATATATCTATCCTAAAGCTTCTCTGCTTTTTCCCCCGACTCAAAGTATGACTGTCATGCCCTAAATAAGCAAAACTCCACCTTCCACGACAAATAGTATTATATATGTATTTAAATTGGGTCAGTTCTCTGAGGCCATCAGACAACATTCGGCACTTCAGTTCTGTCTCTGTACTTTTAATATTCCCTTCGAACTCCACGAGTTCTCGTGCTTTGGATTTTTTGATGAATGAGGCATACTGTATGATCCGACCCCTAAGAACTGCCTTAAGTGCCTCCGAAGCCATGCCCACAGAGGATACTGAGGACCAGAAAATACTGATTTCGTCCTTTAACATTTGTTGGAAATCAGAATTTTGTAAGAGTGATACATTAAAGTGCCAACTATATGATTTATTTTTCTCCATATGTGGCAACACCTCTAAACTTACCAAGGCGTGATCTGAGACTAAGATGTTTCCAATTGAGCAATCAACAACAGATGAAATGAGAGACTTAGATATAAAAAAAAATCTATTTTAGAATAAATGTTATGGACTGATGATAAAAATGTGTAGTCCCAACCAGATGGTTTTAAAAGTCTCCAAATATCTGTAAGACTAAGATTTTTACACATCCTGTGAAGCGTCAGTGTTACTCTAGGGGGCTTACACACTTTTGCTTCACTATGATCAATGACTGAATCCATCATTAGATTAAAGTCTCCTCCCAATATTATATCTTGCAATATCCCTTCACCTTCTATAAAAAAGCCCTGATCAACAGCGTTAGGTCCGTAAATATTAGCCAAAATCAACCTTTGCCCATGAATTCCAGCTTAAACAATAATGACTCTTCCTGATTTATCTTTAATCTGTTTGAGACATTTGAATTGTAGGTATTTACTTATCAATGTAATAACTCCCCTGCTCTTAATTGAGCCAGCACTAAAGAAAAAATTTCCACCCCATATCTTCCCAAATTTTTCAACTTCCTGCAGGGAAAGATGCATTTCTTGGAGAAACACTATATCATATTTCCTTCTTTTAAGAAAAGAACTAACCTTCCTTCTATTTATGGGTTGCTCATTCACATTCCACGTGGAGAGAGATAATCCACTCATATTAACAATTGACATTTTGACATATGAGGAAAAAATAGATTGTGTGTCAAAAACAAATTATAAAGACCACATTCCAAAAAGTGCAAAAGTCAAAACCAGAACCAAACAAACAGAAAAAAGAAAAACATGCGCATTAACCCGGCACATGAAAGCGCCAACTGGCGTCCATCTATGTAAACTCAAACAGTCCATATATGCCTACGAGAGTCCCCGCAACAACTTTGCCGTCAGATTGCTCAAGTCTGGTGCTTCTGTACAAATTTTGTGAGACAGAATTACATAACAGAAGAAAATTTATAATACGAACTCCAGCCAATAGGCAGAATATACACAAAGAATGTGTAGATTTATTCGCATAACTGTCACGAAGGTGCGATCCTTCACAAAAACAAACTCCAGCCTGTGGCGGAACCAGCACCAAAAAAATGGGGCAATCAGTTTCCTCGGACAGTCAAATGAATGTTCAGGCTGTTCATGAGAGCAGTAGATGAACTAATCCTTCCAATGTCCTACAAAGAGTACTACACAAAACAAACTACAGCCAATAGGAGGCATAAACACAAAGAACATGCAGATTCACCCGCACACTGTCCTGAATGGGTGTCAACCCACAAAATAAACTCCAGCCGCCAGGCAGAACCAGCACAAAAAGAAACTAAATGTGTGCCCAGTTTCCTCGGACGGTCAAGTAAATGTTCAGTGAGTCAGGTCCACTAGACAGCAACATAAAAATCACCAAATGGCTTACTCCCCCCATTGTCTCTATGAAGGACATTGCTTGCTGTGGGCATGTTAATACTTTGTGGCCATCCTTAGTATCTATTCTCAATTTGGACTCAATGCTACTGTTTGAATTGCGGGTTGATCTTAGTTTTTTTTTTATAGACCAACCTTTTTAATTATGTCACTTCTTGCAGAGTTGCTCACAAGAATGGCCTTTCTGGGATATATTTTTTCTCATCTAAATGAGCTGAATCTCGGATTGCAAAGGCTTTCTACAACTATAGTCAGTGTGCAGGACAAAATTGAGGCCATGATTCAAAAGTTAACTATCTGGTCTGACTACATCAATGGCTGTGCACAGCTGGCTGTGCAATTGTGCAGATACTTCCCCGAGACAGACAACACAAAAAACGGAAATCACTATCCATTCTCTGCCACCCCTGGATCAGATTTCTGAGGGAGACAGTCTTAATCTCTAAGATTGTTTTTATTTTTATTTACATAATTCAAAAGTTGCTTCCAAATTTCTCATTTGCATTGCATGCCGAGCATCCTGCCTTGGAAAACGTGCTATAAAGACATTACTGCCCTTCACAACTATGTACCTTTGTGATAGTGGGTTCTCAGTACTTACTAGTATGAAGAATAAATACAGACATAGACTGTGTAAAACACATCTTAAAACTCAAACTTTCTTCAATACAATCAAATATTGCAAAGTTGTGTGAGTCACATCAAGCACATCCAAATCATTAAGTTATATTATTTTGTGTGATATAAAGTTGTTATTGGGTGTTAAATCTGTGCAGAAATAAATGTGTTGCATTTGAAGGTTTTTCTGAGATGCTATTCTTCTCACCACAAGTGTACAGATTAGTTATCTGAGTTACCGTAGACTTTGTCCAACCAGCCCATCTGGCACCAACAATCATGCCATGGTCCAAATCATTAAGATCAAATTTTACCCCATTGTTATGGTTGATGTGAACATTAACTGACGCTCCTGATCCATATCTGCATGATTCTATGCACTGCACTGATAACAGATGGGCTGATATGAGTATTTCTGTAACTGCTGATCTCCTGGGATTTTCACACACAAAAGTCTCTAGAATTTACTCATAATGTTGCCAAAAACTAAAAACATCCAGTGACAAGAAGTTCTGCAGACGGAAATGCCTTGTTTATGAGAGAGGTCAACAGAGAATGTCCAGAATTAGCTCAGATAACAGCCCTGTACAATTGTGGTGAGAAGAATATCATTTCTGAATGCTATTCTGAGATGTAGGTTGGGGCTATTTTGGTGGCATGAGGGGAACCTACACAATATTAGGCAGGTGGCTTTAATGTTGTGGCTGAACTGTGTGGGATACTTTCAGTCTAGACAGAGAGAGGGGTACACAGAAGGATGTTTATTGTTTGGAGGGGTATACCGTTATAAAATGTTTGGGAACCACTGGCCTAGAGGAAAGACACTAAAGACACTGTCTTTAATAAGACACTCAAACAATTAAAGAAATTTGTTAATATTGATGGGAAATTGGGACCAAAACTACCTTCTGTGCTGATCTCTGTATGTGATGTTCCACCGGTTTCTCCCCCTTTGAACTCCTCTACAGTTGAAGACCCAGGGGAATACTTGACCTGGCCAAGGAGCACTGGTAACAATAGTATAGATTTGTCTAAAAAAAATGTGCTCGACAATGATACAAAGCAGCTGCATGACAGGATGACAAAGGCCTGGGTGATGGTGCAAGAAAACATGCAACAGGCCCTACTGTGACAAGCTCAAGTATACAACCAGGGTGCTTAAATCAGAGAATACAAATCTTGGTCTTAATCCCTATGAAAGCAAAGTGGTGTGGACCCTATAAAGTGACAGATTGGATAGAACCAGTTAATTATAAGGTACAGCAACCTGGGTGTAGAAGGAGTCAATATATCTATTACATAAACCCATTGAAACCTTAGCACATACCAATAATGCCACTGGCCAGAGTCTTTTCAACTGAAGTCTCCTCCCCTGTCATCCCAGATGTGAAGGGTAATTAGCTCTCCTCTCAACACATCCAATGGCTGAAAGAACTTCTCTGATGAAATCTGGATATCTTCTCAGAAATTCCAAGGACATCAGTGATAGGCCATGACATTGTTACAGAGCCAGGAAAGAAAGTAAGGATTCAAACCTAGAGGATCCCTGAGGCCAGAAGGGAGGCCATCAGGGAAGATGAACAAAACATTTTCAAGTTGGGGGTTATAGAAGTCCCAAAGCATATAATCCTGTCCAAAGCCAGATGGTAGCATAATATATTGCGATGATTATATATAATGTAATTAAGTCTCTGTTTTAACCTATCCCATGCCCAGGGTAGATGAATTAATTGAGCAACTGGGTCCTGCCAGATATCTCCACCCCAGATGGGGCCATCCAGTTCCTACTGGGGTCAATGGGGCCCTGCCACCTTCTCCATGCTCATAGGCAAAGTACCATGATCTCACAGTGAGTAAGCTACTGCATAACTTGATGATATTGTGATCCACAGCAAGAGCTGGGAAGATAATTTGTTCCATCTAGAAGAAGTCCTGCAGGTCCTCTGGAGAGCAGGCCTTCCTGCAAATATCCACAAGTGCTCACTGGCCCACGGGGAAGCCAGCTACCCAGGATACACAGTTAGTAAGGGAAATGTAAAATCTCTTGTAACCCGCACTTGTAACTTGTAACCCGCACACACACACACAAGATGAGACAGTCACAATGTAAATCCAAACTGCTTTTTATTTTAAAGAGCAGGAGAAGGTACAGTGGGGAAAATCCAGAGGGAGAATGGTTGAGGTAAGCGTAGGGTCGAGAGCCGGGGAATCAGGATATAACAAAAGGGCAAATCTACAAATAGAGTGGTCAAGGAAAGCAAGGGGTCAAAGCCGGGGTAATCAGAATAAGAATGACGAGACTAGTGGGAGCAAAAGACAGGGGAACAAGGGGAGCTGGCAAGCTAAGAGGAAGACAAGAGGAGTTCAAACCTAGACGAGACTAGCGGGGGGCAAAGACACGGGAAACTAAATACAATAACCAACAAGCGGGAGACGAATGTGCTGTGATATTTATAGAGACGAGTGCAGGTGTAAACAATGACAGGTGATAGGGACGAGTGCAGGTGTATACAATGAACAGGAGTGCAGATGACGCGAGTGCAGGTGTACATAATGTTCTGCCAATTGGGAGCGGGCATGTGAGCCCGAGGGGGGAGATAGTGTACGAGCATGTGAGCTCGTAGGAGCAAAAACGAGCGTGCAAGCTCGAGCGAGCAAAACGGGCGTGGAAGCCCGAGGGAGCAAAACGAGTGAGGAAGCTCGAGGGGGCGGAGCGAGGGAGCGGGGTTCATGACAGTACTCCCCCCTCTATAACGGACGGCTCCTGACGGCCGCGCTCGGTTGCGAGGAGCGCGATCTCTGGGAAGTGGTGCTGGACGATCCCAACAAACAAAAAACCCTGAAGAGACAACCCACAAAACACACAAACAAAATTGAGGGCAGTCCAAGGGGCACAGAGGGAAATGAGACAGTCCATGGGGTCAATGGCCAGTTTCAAGGCAAGGTCAGGGGGAACATAGCGGACAGGCGGGTGGTCGGGAGATCTAGAGGGCATCCATAGGGCAGAGACTGGGTCAGGGGGTCTGGAAGGCAACTGGATGACCGGGACTGGGTCCGGGGGTCTGGAAGGTGACCACCGGACAGGAATAGGGTCCAGAGGCCAGGGAAGAGGCCACAGGACAGGGAGGGGATCAGGAAGTCCGGGCTGAGCCGTGAAAGGCGGTGCCGTCAGAGGCGGCACTGTAGGCGGCTCTGGAGGTGGGGTTCTGGAAGGCTCTGGAGGTGGAGCCGAAGGAGGCTTTAGGGGCGAAGGCCTGAAAGGCTCTGGAGGTGGAGCCAATGACGGTGGCGCCGTGGGAGGCTCTAGCGAGGTAGGCCTGGAAGGCTCTGGAGGTGGAGCCGAAGAAGGCTTTAGGGGGGAAGGCCTGGAAGGCTCAGGAGGTGGAGCCAATGACGGTGGCGCCATGGGAGGCTCTAGAGGCGGGGCCTGGAAGGCTCTGGAGGTGGAGCCAAGGGAGGCTTTAGGGGGGTAGGTCTGGAAGGCTCTTGAGGTGGAGCCAAGGGAGGTGGCGTCGTGGGAGGTTTCCGAGGCGACGGCCTGGCAGGCTCGGTAGTCTCGGGGGGTAGAGCCGTAGGAGGCCCGAGAGACTTGAAAGGCAGAACCCTGGGGGGCTTGGGAGGTAGAGCTCTGGGAGGCTCGAGAAACAGAGCCCTAGGAGGCTCAAGAGGAGGAGCCCTGGGAGGCTGGAGAGGAGGAGCCCTGGGAGGCTTGGGAGGAGGAGCCTTGGGAGGCGCATGAGGCGGAGGCTGCGAGGGCTCTGAGGGGCGAGCAGAGGCTGGCAGAGCCGTGGAAGACTCTGAGGGCGGAGCAGAGGCTGGCAGAGTCGTGGAAGACTCTGGGGGCGGAGCAGAGCCCGGCAGAGTCGTGGAAGACTCTGAGGGAACCTCTGCGGTCTTGAGCACAAGACGAGACTGGGGAGAAGGGGCCCTCTTCCTTCTCTGACGTCTTCGGCCAACAGGGGATATGGCCATGGGGACGGTCGAGGCTACAGGCACTGGCTTTGGGGCGGTCGAGGCTACGAGCGCTGGCTCGTTGGCCGTGGCGGGCATGGGCGCTGGCTCGTTGGCCGTGGCGGGCATGGGCGCTGGCACGTTGGCCGTGGCGGGCATGGGCTCTGGCTCGTTGGCCGTGGCGGGCACGGGCGCTTACTCGCTGGCCGTGGCGGGCATGGGCGCTGACTCGCTGGCCGTGCCAGGCTTCGAGGCTGGGGCCGTGACAGGCCTCGGGAATGGGGCCGTGTCGGGCTTCGGGACTGGGGCCATGACAGGCTTCGGGACTAGGGCTGTGTCAGGCTTCGGGACTAGGGCCGTGTCAGGCTTCGGGACTGGGGCCGTGTCAGGCTTCGGGACTGGGGCCGTGTCAGGCTTCGGGACTGGGGCCGTGTCAGGCTTCGGGACTGGGGCCGTGACAGGCTTCGGGACTGGGGCCGTGGTCAGGCTTCGGGACTGGGGCCGTGGTAGGCTTCGGGACTGGGGCCGTGGTAGGCTTCGGGACTGGGGCCGTGGTAGGCTTCGAGACGGGGGCCGTGGTAGGCTTCGAGACGGGGGCCGTGGTCGGCTTCGGGGGGCGTGGTAGGCTTCGAGACGGGGGCCGTGGTAGGCTTCGGGACTGGGGCCGTGGTAGGCTTCGAGACGGGGGCCGTGGTAGGCTTCGAGACAGGGGCCGTGGTAGGCTTTGAGACGGGGGCTGTGGTCGGCTTCGAGACGGGGGCCGTGGTAGGCTTCGAGATGGGGGTCGTGGTATGGAACGCTGGTTCAGTTTCTGCCTCCCCCACAGTAAACGAGGAACCAGCGTACAGTAGGGCGAGGTCAATAAACTGAGCCAGGTTGAGAGAGCAGCGACCACCAGGCATGAATGATGAGGCTGGCTCATTTAGTCCAAATTGAAAAATGTCTTTCAGAGCCACCTCATCAAAATTCACCTGGTTGGCCAGGGCACAAAAATCCATAATATAAGCCTCCAAGGGTTGGCTCCCCTGGTGCAAAATCAAGAGTCGGGCCGCTGGCTCCATAATGTCAAGGACGGGGTTATGCGTTACACCACCGCTGCCTTGCACGAAAAACTCTTGGCAAGCGCCCGAAGAGCCGTCAAACCTCTCAGGGCTCAGAAATGCACTGGAGGCATAAACGGGCTCAGGGGTAGACACAGGTGAAACAGGGTGACACAAATCAGACAAAGAACATACCTGCTGCCCCTGGGCCGCGAGCGCTTGGTCCTGCCTCCAAACTGTAGCACCTCGCGCAGAATGTGACGTGCATCTCCGCTATAGTGAGCTGCTTGAATCCTCCGCGTGGCTCATTGTGACTGTCTACGGTGAGGTTGGTTATTTTGTAACCCGCACACACACACACACACAAGATGAGACAGTCACAATGTAAATCCAAACTGCTTTTTATTTTAAAGAGCAGGCGAAGGTACAGTGGGGAAAATCCAGAGGGAGAATGGTCGAGGTAAGCGTAGGGTCGAGAGCCGGGGAATCAGGATATAACAAAAGGGCAAATCTACAAATAGAGTGGTCAAGGAAAGCAAGGGGTCAAAGCCGGGGTAATCAGAATAAGAATGATGAGACTAGTGGGAGCAAAAGACAGGGGAACAAGGGGAGCTGGCAAGCTAAGAGGAAGACAAGAGGAGTTCAAAACTAGACGAGACTAGCGGGGGGCAAAGACACGGGAAACTAAATACAATAACCAACAAGCGGGAGACGAATGTGCTGTGATATTTATAGAGACGAGTGCAGGTGTAAACAATGACAGGTGATAGGGACGAGTGCAGGTGTATACAATGAACAGGAGTGCAGATGACGCGAGTGCAGGTGTACATAATGTTCTGCCGATTGGGAGCGGGCATGTGAGCCCGAGGGGGGAGATAGTGTACGAGCATGTGAGCTCGTAGGAGCAAAAACGAGCGTGCAAGCTCGAGCGAGCAAAACGGGCGTGGAAGCCCGAGGGAGCAAAACGAGCGAGGAAGCTCGAGGGGGCGGAGCGAGGGAGCGGGGTTCGTGACACAACTAATCAAATGTAGTACATACTCTGACATTACACGATTACAGATCCAGCCCATGTCTCCTTGTTGACCGTTTCAAGACATTTACATATATATACTGTATGTTTGACATCCAGAAGAGCGGAATGAAATATCTATGTAACTCGTTTAATTTTTTTTGCTCTTTATCCTCTACTGTCATGAAAACAAGCAATTACACAAGCAATTCGAATGAGAAATCATGTATTTAAAACATTCTTAACTTGGATAATTTTTTTTTTTGAATATCATAGACTGAAATAAATAAATTGGCAGATCATTAAAAGAGAAAAGAGAACATTGGAAAGAATTTTGCTCAACTATTGGAATTCATGCTGCATGTTCTTCTCAAAGAAATGTATTCCTGAAAATAACAAACTTTTTCAATAGACAGAGGGTCCATTTTTATGTACCTGGGATTAAGGTTCGATAACAAGTATAGACTACATGGAGAACACATGTGATTATGATGTTATAAATTTGATGAGGGCCATATCAGGTTATGGGTAGAGTGCAGATAAAAAGTCAATGTTGAGCATTTACAGAGGAATGTTAAGACCCATTATTCACTACAGATGTTTATATAGAGCAGTAGCCAAAACAAACCTCGATAACAGTAAATACAGACTTTAACTACTTAAATCAGTAATTAAATCAGTAATTAAAAAAGCGCGTCAGATGAAATTGAACTCATGTCTAACAGGAAGATTTTATTATAGTATACTACCATCAGTACAGGATAGGTAGAGTACGACTTGGTTGTTGATCAAAAAGTTGTTTGCTGTCCTTTTCTGCATATCACGCCGCTGTTTTGTGGTCCGTTCTGCACTATATTATCTATTTTAAATAAACACGGTCTACCTTTAATTTTTTTTCTGCACTTTGGCACCTTACTATGAAAGTACATTGATTCCCACAGGATTTTGTGAGAGTAAGGGGTGGACCTCTGATCCTCTAGGGGGGTTAGGGGCATGCTCCCCCTTAAGAAAATGTTGTATATTTTAAAGTGAAATAGCAAAATTAAGAGGCTAGTGTTGTGCTCTTGTAAACAATTTTGTGCTCTTAAAGCTGCAGTAGGCAACACTGAAATAAATTGATCTGTGAGAAACAGTGCCCCCAACCAGGGTTTAATTGACAGAGCCAAGGCCTGCCTCGCCAAAAATGATTGGCTAAAATTAGTTGGATTGACACTACCCGACCCACAATTTTCACTCAGAGCTAAAGTCTGTGGTGCTAACTAATCTCTCACAGGGCCTCTTTTAACTTAGACACCATGTCTTTTACTCATCTGGGATTTGACATCTCTTAAAATATTTTTGTATGCTCACTCAGAAAAGCAGGGTAAAAACTAGGGATGTCAGTTTCAGATGTGTATCTTTTAATGTTACCTCAGACTGCTAACGATAGCTAGCTAGTGAAGCAATATGTAGTGTAACGTTATGCCAATTAACCTAGTAACACTAACGTTAATTTACATTAATCATCATGATTGTAACTTCGGCAATAATATTATGTTTGCTCTTGTACATTGATGATGATAAATTGTGTGTGGAGTAGTGTATAAATGCAGTGGATACATTCAATGCCAGTGACCCAAAAAAAAGCTAAATTCTACAGTATATTACGTAAATCCTATTGATTTTAATATTTTTTTAACTTGAATAAAGTTACTTGTAAACAAATGTAGCAATAAAGCACTTTTTTGATTAATTTAGTTTTTTGTCATCCCTGTATATATCCATTAAGTTAAATTTAAGAGCCAGTGTTTATTATTTTTAGTGTTTTCATAAAACTAACAAGTTTATAAAATAAAAGCAATTTTAATAATGAGCAATTTTAAAAACCCAGAAGCAGAAACGATGTCAACTATTTTCTTTTAATTAGTTTGGCCATTACAATATACAGTAGTTTTATTCACAATCTCTTTCAAATAATAATAATTAAAAAATAAAATTCCCCCCACTGTAATAATTCAAATGGTTTGGCCAAAACATCATAGTGTTTCATTCAACATTTCTTTCAGATTAATTTACAAAAAAGCTGAGTAACACATAGTTAAAGTTTTAGCACTGTAACAGTTCAAATGAAAACACCACAGTTTAAAAATAAAATATGGAACCATTACATTGTGCTCTGCTAATATATTAAAGAACAGTCTTTAGTTTAGAAACAATAAAAACAGTAGCAGAAAGAGAGGATAACAGTCGAAAAAGAAAGAAGGCAGACCTCAACTAAAACAGCTGGATTCTTCTGTTTCGGTGGTGACTGACAAGCTCACCATCATTATTTATATATTATCTATATTGATTAAACATAATGGTATTGAAGGTCTTTCAGTGTTGGATAGACATATACTTATAAGCCAGTTTGCTGATGATACAACATTGTTTCTAAAGAATGAATATCAAATTCCATTAGCTTTCCATTCTATTAACCAGTTTTCTAAAGCTTCGGGGCACATTTAAACCTAAACAAATGTGTAATGTTAACACTGCATGAGTTTCCTTTGCAGTCATTATCTAATATACAAATTAAAAGGGAAGTTAAATATTTGGGGATTATTATTTCTAAAGATAAAGATGTTATGGAGAATAACAATGTGTTGAATAACATAGATAAATGTAAGTCCATATTGAATAGATGGCTGCAGAGGGATCTTACAATTTTTGGAAGGGTTCTTTTATCTAAAATGGATAGTTTGTCCAGACTCATCTATCCAGCCTTCTCCTTGCCCATATCGACACGAATGATTAAATTAATAAATAAGGTGAATTTTAAATTTATTTGGAGAAATAAGTGTCAGTACATTAGAAAGGAGGACATGATTAAAAAATATGAAGACGGTGGGGTGAATGCTATCGTTTTTGACATTATGAATGGTGTTTTGAAATTGAAATGGTTAAAATCCTTCATTCAAAATAGCCACTCCTTTTGGTTTATTGTCCCCAATGCTATCTTTAACAAACTGGGGGGAATACACTTTCTGTTATGTTGTGACTTTGAGTGCACCTCGTTACCAGTTAAACTTTCATCCTTCCATCAGCAAGTGCTGCTCTATTGGAAACTATTGTTCAAACATAACTTCACTCCTCACAACACTCCAGTTTGGAATAGTAGATATATAAAATTTGGCAGAAAATCTGTATATCTTGAGGAATGGATATCTAAAGGGATTTGGGCTATTGCCCATTTCTTGGATGATAATGGAAATTTGTTACTGTATAGAGAGTTTTATGAGAAATTCCAAGTACAGTGTACCGTTAATATTTTTAATAGAATGATTAGAGCTATACCAATTCCGTTAAGATTAATGGTTGAAGAAGACATGTTGTACTCCAAAATCTCCCCAGTACTGAGACCTCTCTCCTTAGAAGGTTATGATTTTTGTGATAAAAAATTTACAAATAGAGTCATTAGAATTTTTTTTTTACAGGCTTATTACCCAAACCCAATTAAACGGGAATACGTGCTTAAAGATTTTGATAAGGTTGAAATAAAAAAAATTAGGAAAAATGATTTGTCTTTTCCTCTCCGTCCTAAAGCTAAGGAGGTGAACTTCAAAATTTTAAATGAGATTTATCCTACTAAAGAATTTTTAAGATTTAAATTTAATTTTGATGTGAATAATTGTGTTTTTTGTGAAACAAATATTGAAAATCTAGAGCATGTCTTCTTTGATTGTGATCTGGTGCCCCTTTTGGAGTGAGGTGCAGAACTGGTTAAGGTCTAGGAGGGTTGAACTCCCACCTCTCACGTGGAAGTTAATTAGGTTTGGTGTTTGTCTGGAAAACAAAGATTGTGATTTTGTTATTAATTTCTTGTTATGTTTTGGAAAGGTTTTTCATTCATAAATGCAGATGGTTTAAATCTAAACCCAACTTTAATCACTGGATGAATGAGGTTAAACTCTTGTGCAAATCTTTAAAATTTGTTAAAAATCAGAAAGCCCTTAAACTGATTTCTCTTTTGGATACATTTAAATTAATTTAAAAAGTCCCTTTTTATTTATTTTTTCATTTAATTTTTTTTTTTTTTTTTTCTATTTAATTATTGGTTTGTTCATAGTGTGTTTTCTGTTCTTTGTACTAGCTATGCTCAAACTATGGCTGAACAATTGAGGTTATATTCAGAGATTTGTTGATGTACCTTGTTTGTTTGTGTTGTTGAAGGATAACAGTAGTTATTTGAGAAAATTGTTATGTATATTTTGATAAGTCACTTGTGATTTGTATCCTTTTTTTTGGCAATAAAGATGACTGTATTATGCTTTAAAAAAAAAAAAAACTTCTTTGAATCACGAACTTCAGTAGAGTCTATAAACTGATTGGCCGTAAAATGAACCAATCACAAGACGTCTTATAGGGGGGGCCAATCGAATTTCAGGGGGGGGGGGCGGTGCCCCTGGCCACCACGTAGACCCGCCCCTGCTGAGAAGGGCAAAAATATTTTAGATGAGAAGTGTAAAAATGTTTTTGGTTCATTATGAGACCGTGGTGGGGCAAATGAAACTGGCGGGTTGCCAGAGTCAAGTCAATTAATGGGAAATACTGAAGTACATTTGTTCATTGGTAATTTCAATGTGTACCTCAAAAATGGCTAATTTGCTGATTTATCATTAAACAGTAAAACAATTTATTTTGGTGTAACATTAGTTTACTCTCATATGAGCAACAAGTTAGTCAGTTGCTAGTTACTAGCATAAGTGGGCTAGCACACCCCATGCAGACTACACCCCATTATAATAGGGTTCAAAACAGTGCTACTGTGAATGCAAACTTTAATACAGAGATTGCTAAGACACGTGACCAACTGTGCGGCAACGTCATCAGAACGCAAAGAATTATGGGTATGTTTGGCCCGTTTACATGGGCTGGCATCGCATAGCAGGCTAGTGGTATGAAAATAATAAAAAAAAAAATTAGCGTGAAAAACAGAATATAATCCTACAAAATGCAGCGGGCTAAAGAAAACATATTCGGACCATACCGCCTAAAACTACATCCTAATGCAAAGACGAGATATGACGAGAAAATAAAGGGAATCAAAGGACTGGATTCTTAGGAGCATAGTGACTGGTCAGGGGAGGTCAACCTGAAAAGGCTGTGTTGTGGTGCTTTTGCAGACAGCCTGAATGTTTGCAGACATGGTTGCTTGCGATAATCAGAACTGTCCTATACAGTGGTTCCATTTAGGTTGCGTGGGATTCAGCAGCGCACCAGCCAGAGAAGAGTTATGGCAATGCGATGCTTGCACATGTCTGTGACTTATCACCCACAACCTACCTCATACATTTCCAGTTATCTTTTCTATGGACTCTTTATAAATGTCTTCATCTAAATGTATTTACATGTTAAATATGTAAAGAAACTGAAATGAAGTTGGTTGTTACTACCATTTAATTTATGTAATTGTGTATTGCAATCCAAACTGATTTTGCACAATTCTTCCTTAATACAGATAAAGGAGGCAGAATTTAATTCACTCTTTGTGTATTTTATTTACAGAGATGGATAAAAATCATTACATGTGAGAAGTGACATTACAAAATCTTTTGGAAAAAAAAAAACATATTTACATATTAGATGTGAGCATGGTGTATAATTCTAACACGACGGCTTCACAACAATACTTGGACACATATTGGTCAAAGCACAGCACACAACCACAATTTTATCCAGCAAAGTCTTATCCTCCCCCTCACAAGGCACCAAATATCCCAGGCCCACTCAGGATCACACTCCAACATTTCATAGGCAGGTTTGCCTGCAAACACAGTCACCAAATAAATTGCTATGTAGCCTAGATGTACAACATTTAAAACTGATTAACGTTACACTTTAGTACATTGGTAACTTAAGCTCATTTTCTAGCCATTTCATGCTAGTTAACATTGGCCTAACGTCAAATCTAATGGTCTGGTTAAATCAAACAAAACACGCTGGTTATTTGCCCACAACATAACATTTACTCTCTGTAATTTAACTTTGTGAAAATGCTTTGAACACACCATCATGTGTGGTGGAGTGTTATCGAAGGTAATCTTGGGCCTCCTTACTGCTGCTATCCATGCCATTCGTCGCACTTTTTGTCACCTCTGAAACATGGCTTGTACTATTATTTTTCCACGCTGGAAAACGATAAAAGGATTTTCCGTTCTTAAGCTTTATGCCACTTCTATCGTGAGAACGACTATTGTAGTTTATAACACAGCAGGTAGACGGCATCTTGAACACTGCGTTCTTCCCTCCATGCAATCAAGTCTGGCGCCTTCTGTTTGTGCCGCGGATTCCCAAAATGCTTTGCGTTCACCACTGGTAATACGTCACGATTAGCGTAACATAATAAATATAAATGTCCAACATTCTTTTGAATGTCCATGTACTAAAATAAAATATGTGATGCAATGTTTACTATTACTATTATATAAAATGAAGCAATGATAACAATTTTACCTGGTCACAAAAAGTCCGTTAATTTACCTGATGAACTTTCTCCTTTTGCTGACCCTTTATGCTTCGCAGAGCTAATACGTGCTTCTAAATCACTTGCACTTTTATTAGCAACTGACACATAAGTGCCAGCTTTACATGTCATACATTCTGCTTCCCTCGACCTGGACGAAAGCATGGGAATTATTTGAGAAAATCTTCTGTAAATTTGCACCTTAGTTTGGGCATTGTTTCCACTCTCAGCTGCCATTTGCTGCTATTATCAGTGTCAAGCAACTATTTGATGCCGAACACAATAGCGCTTCACGGAGAGATTGACAGGCAGGAATTTGGCCAATAGTTGCTGCAAGCCTCTTATATTCAACCAATTATTGTGCGAGAAGGCGGGACTAACAAAGAGACCAGATACACATCATAATGCAACTAAAGCCGAATCCCGGACATTTTCGCAAATTTAGAAATCCCGGCTGGACGCTTTTTTAAGGTCCGAAAAAGAGGACATGTCTGGGGAAAAAAAGAGGACGTATGGTCACCCTACATTTGAATGCCCTTGACTAGCCCACAAGTTTAAAAACATTAAGCTAAACCTGTAGGTAACATCAGTAAATCCTCACTATTACTCTTTTCAATAAAGTCCAAAAGGCTGCATTGTTTTTTTTTCCTTGACGTTTCATTTTTCCTCCAGAGTGACACATGCCGCCTCTCTCTAGTAGCGAGAGGCGGAGGGTGTCATGCCACGTGAACTTCAAACAAAATGTAGCAATATTATTGCTAGTAACCTACATTCTTCGAAGACCTGTGTGACAGGCTGCGTCATGAATATTATTGCATATTCATACAGAAATATTTTTGTTGTTGTTGAGCTGAACCTAAACTTTGTGTTGCCTACATTTAAAATTACATTTGGGGGACTACAGTCAAAACATTCGGGGCAGAAGCCCCGGAAAAATGACGGTATACACCAATATTCTGAGGCGTCGTGGGTGACTTTTATTTTGATGGGTGTTCCGGCTGCAGTCGTCATAACAAACCAGGTAGGGAAGTGTCTAAACTCTCGCTATTGATCAGTAATCTGATCATGTGAATCATTTAGCGGATGACCGATACAGTAATGCGATGATGTGTTCACATGCCTATAGAGTTCATATTTGACCTGTGATCATCATATGTCAGGTGAGTAAACAACAATAATAGCGCACTTAAAATGACATTTCACGCTGATCAACAACACGACTACATCTGCAGGACTCATTTAAATCTTCATCATTGATGATCAGACCATTGTTTACCAATGTCTTAAAATTAATGTTCTATGGTATTTATATGGTTCTTCGAGGTAATTCTCAAGAATACTGTGGTACAGTTTGTTTTGGACATTAACTATGTAAAAACCATTATATTTGAACGTGGTAATCTTACTCTGCTTGGTTTCTAAAATATAAATTGGTGTATATTTTGGTACAGTACCATGGTATTACCATGTTTTTAGATATTCCATGAAAAGACGGTGTATGAATATGATAATTATTGTCCTCTATAAAAAGAACTGTGGTGTTACTATGGTACGGTGATGGTATGACATGGGTTAGAGGTACTTTGACAAAGTACTGAAATTCATATACTCCAGGGTACATCCAAGATTACCATGGTGCATGTCACCAAAAAACTAAAATGTAGCTGTACCATAGCACACTATGGTACTTTTTTGTCATTCAGTATCATCACTGTAATATCACAGTACTGATTAGGAGGGAAGATTCAGTGATGTAATATTCTGTGATATATTGTGTCTGGTAGGTATAATGTTGGACTCATTGGTGGGCTCTGTGAGGAGGCATCTGCGCTTGGATGCCTTTAAGGATGTTGCCCATCAGTATCCTGTTATCTTCTGTATCTTCATGTTTATGATCTCCTCCACCATCATACTCAACCAGTGAGTATCTTCACAAGCAGATTTAAAGGGATAGTTCACCCAAAAATGAAAATTCTCTCATAATTTACTCACCCTCATGTTATCCACATTGTGCATGACTTTATTTCTTCTGCAGAACACAATTTAAGATTTTTAAACAAATATCCTCTCTGTATGTCCATACAATGCAAGTGAATGGTGACTGGAACTCCAAAGGTCCAAAAAGAGCATAAAGGCACTATAAAAGTAATCCATACAGCTCTAGTGGTTTAATCCATAACTTCTGAAGCAAAATTATAAGTGTGGGTGAGAAAAAGATCAATATTTAAGTTTTAAATTAAAAAACATTTTTTTTACCAGTAAGTGGCTGACTGTGAAAGTCACTTTCATAACAGAATGTTAAAGTGAAAATGGAAGTGTAGATTTACAGTAAAAAAATACTTGACTAATATTGATGTGGGTTTCTCACCAACACCCATCTTTTTAGGATTACCTTTTTGCTGCCTTTATGTGCTTTTTGGACCTTTTGAGTTCTGGTCACCATTCACTTGCATTGTATGGACCTACAGAGCTGAAATATTCTTTTAAAAATCTTTATTTGTGTTCTGCAGAAGAAAGAAAGTCATACACATCTGGGATGGCATGAGGGCGAGTTAACGATAAGAGATTTTTCATTTTGGGGTTGAACTATCCCTTTAAATGAGATTTTCCTCATCAAATCCACTTCAAACAGTCACGTGACCATCCACCATCTCTTTGGACCTTACAATTAAACAGACTGTCTTTACTACTGTCACGTCTGTTATGGTGTAACGCACACAAGTTGAGACAGTCACAATGTAAGTCAAAAACTGCGTTTTATTGCAGGCAGGCAAAAGTACATACAAGGGGCAAATCCAATGAAGAGTAGTCGTGGGAAGCGTAGGGTCAAGAGCCGGGGAATCAAAGAGATGAACAAGGGGGCAGATCTAGTGAGGGAGGTGAACGATAGCGGGGGTCGAAGTGGGGAAAACAGTTAACAACTATGGACAAGACAAGACGGGATAAGCGGGAGCGAAAGACAGGGAAACGAGAGGAATAGGGAGTTGGCAAACTAAGGGGGTAATCAAGAGTGGGGAAGTCAAAACTAGACGCGACTAGCGGGGGTCAAAACACGGGAATCTAAATACAATAACCAACGGGATTCAAACGGAGGGATAGTGTATTTATAGGGGCGAGTGCAGGTGTAGACAATGACAGGTGACGAGACGAGTGCAGGTGTACCTAATGTGTGAAGATAGGAAGCGCGTGAGTGCAAGTGGTCATAATATTCAGGCTGATTGAGGCGAGTGCGCCAGAGGGAGGAGATCGTTTACGAGCGAGAGCTCGTAAAAGCAAAACCGGGCGTGGAAGCCCGATGGAGGAAAAAGAGCGTACGCGCTCAGGGGGGCGGAGCGAGGGAGCGGGAAGCGAGCACGCTCGCGGAGTGCCTGTGTGCGAGAAGGGAGATAGTGTGCGTGTGTGAGGAAGCTGAGATGGGGCAGAGGAAAGGGGTTCGTGACATATGGTTGGCTTGTTCATAAGAAACTTTGTGAGGACCCATCTCTAAATGACCATGGCTATGTTTGGAACAGACAATTACTTAATACTGAATATTGAAAACATTATCTTCCATTTGGATGGTGTAATCCCATTATGAGGGTCATTCAGAGTGGGCTGCTGTCCCACTGGTCACAGCAGTGTGTAATCTCTATCTTTCTTCCAGATATCTCCATATTCTGATGATATTCTGGTCATTTTTGGCTGGAGTGATCACATTCTACTGCTCACTCAGTCCGGAATACCTGCTGCCTAATATTCTCACCTCTATAAGGACCAAGAGGAAGGTAAGTGTTAATAAACTGATAGTTCTGTTTGGAAGAGCCATGGTGAAGCAGTTGTAAAATAGCTGATGTACACATGTTTGTGACTGGTTGACCACCAGTGTTCATTTTCACACCGTCATTTTCAATTCATTTTGGTGATAATATTTTTCCTTTGATGAAAATGCCCTTTTAAATGTAGTCAATTTTTCATCATGTCATATTCATTAATTTTGGTCAATTTTACTAATTTGACTAAAATGTTTGATAATTGTAAAATTACACATTTTAGATGAATATAATGTCCAAAATGACAAAAACTCGTTTCAAACTATAACAGACCAAACTTTAACCAAATATTCAATTATTTTGAAAAATGTATTAACTACTTACAATATATATTTATTTTGAATAAGTAAGATTAAACAACATGAGAAAACAAGCTGAGCTCCTGAAATAATAGCATATAATAAATATATTGAAGTATTAGCAATTTTTAGAAGTCACTCTGTTGTCCATACGACTCCAGCAGATAATGAATGTCTTCTAAAGTGACACGATCGCTTTTGGTATGAAATACAATACTTTTTAACTATAAGCCATCACTCTCTCTCTCTCTCTTTCTCTCTCTCTCTCTCTCTCTCTCTCTGTATATATAATTGATATGATAAATAGACCCATAGGTTATAATAAAATTACATTTCAATAAAAATAAATACAATTGAAAATAAGAGTCTTGGCCACATTTTATACTACTGCATAATGTGTAAGAATCTCAACATTAACTTTTTTTTTTATACAGTTCTGTTGGTGACTGCATAAGTCTGTGTCCTTATGACGCTTGTAGATCTACATCAATTTTCAAGTACTCATTCTAAGAGCCCGTAATTCTAAGATGATTTGTTTGATGATCATTTCTATGATCTACTTGATGTTAAAGAACTCATAACAAATTGAATGATTCATATGTGCTGTATGTGTGCAGGCACAGGAGCAGCAGGAATTATTTCCACTGTTTCACAGCTGTGCAGTATGTGGCAAACACCAGTGCACACGTCACAGGTATGTCACACACTTACAGTGTGTCTCTCACAATGTTTGGGTCATATTTCACTCCAACATCAAAAAAGAAGTGAGAAATGCTTAACCAAACTTTCTGGAATACTTGATTCTGGTCATTGGCACTGTAATGTCCATGAGATAATGTTAAACACTACTTTTAGAGTTATAACTTAAAAAACTATAATTTTGCTGTTTGATTGAATAATAAATCCATGATTGAAACTCCATATGAAGTATTTTTGTGTTTATTGCACAGACCTACACTTCTCCTGGAAAACTATCAGCCATGGCTGGACCTTAAAGTGCCGTCCCAAGTGGATGCCAGTATTTCAGAGGTACAGCCATATTTCCAGCCTTAAGTGGAATTATTTATTATATCTATTATGAATAAATCACACTTAGTGCTTTTCTTGACTGATCTTCAGGTTCTGGAGTTAGTTCTGGAGAACTTTGTTTATCCGTGGTACAGGTATGACACAAGTCTGCTTTCAGTGCTAAATTTGCTGAAAATATAAGCCATATATTCACCTTACGTTTCATATATTTGGTGTTTTTTTTGTGATCAGAGATATTACAGATGATGAGGGATGTGTGGATGAACTGAGACAGACGATTCGTTTCTTTGCTGCAGTTCTGGCTCACCGTGCACAAAAGGTTAACTTTACACTAATGCACACATATTAGTGTTTCTCTAGATTTCTAAAGTGGCATACTAATTGAAAATTGTCTCTGTAGGTGGATGTTCCTTCACTTGTGATATCTAAAATGCTTAAAGCTGCTATGAAGCACATTGAGATCATTGCTAAAACACATCATAAAGGTGCGTATTGTCATGACAACTTGTAAAACAGGGACTATTTTGGAGACTTATAAATGTCTTATACTTATAAAACTCTATAAAGAGTGTCAGTAGACTTTTTTTAGGTTTGAAATGATAAAACAATAGATTGAGTGTTCAGGCAAACTTCAACCTTATTTTTTTTCACGTTACGCAGGTCTGTTTTTAGGATGATGGTGTGAACCGCACAATTCACACGGAATGTCACATTTTCTTACCCCATCTGGGCCACTAATGTGTGAAAATATATCAGATACATATCTTTACATGTAATATTAGATTGATGAATTTGTTAGATTTTTGTCAGTAATCTAATACATCCGTAACTCAACATTCATCATTTGCGCACTTGATGTACCCCATATGCAGAATGGGTGTTTCTTCAGCTTTGGGCTCTTTCATGTGCCATGGGTTGATGTCATCAAAGCGAACCAATTTAAACGTTTTTCGTTTTGTTATATAGAAAACTCATTAAAACTGTTATGGATACTTTTTACCAGGCCTTCTTAATTTATTTTTGGTATTTTTAAAAATGCCTTTTATGGGCAGATTTTATTGTTTTAGCCTTATCTCCAGACCCAGACTTTTAATTTAACATGTTAAAAATCCATTTTAAGCTAAGCTAAGAGTGAAATAAACAAACCACTTCAATATTTATTGTGGGAAAATGATTTCAATTTGTCAAAAAAATTATGCCTGTCCTACAGTTTTGGTGTAATTTCCACCACAACTAACAATTTTGCCCCATATAATGTCTTTTCAGAAGTTAGTGTACTTATTAAACAAGATGAAAGATGAGACAAGTGATGTTTGAAGAAAATTCAAGGTTGAAATCACATTATGCTGTTATTTTGCCAAATTACACAAAAAATGTGAAAATATTATTTTATTGTATTTAGAATTCATAAAGCAATACAAATGGCATAAATGATTGGGAGTATGAAAATGTTTGAACAAGACTTCAATTGTAAAATGATTCAAATTGAAATTGACTTCACATTCAGTTCCTTTCAAATAAGATATATCCAGAGGGTGCATTGATTACACTCATAAAATTAAATGTGCATGTAAAGAGGTAGATTTATACAACAGTACTCTATACTCTACTTGTGAAGCCACAATTTTTATTTGTCTCCAGAACTGATTTTAAGCCTTTAAGTATAATAACATGGATCAAGGTTTTTAAGATCATGAGAAACATAAATTCAGTCAGTGTTTTGTCCAAACTTTGACTTTGTTAATTAATATTGTGTGCGTGTGCGTGTGCGTGTGTGTGCGTGTGTTTGTGTGTGCATGTGTTTGTGTGTGCGTGTGTTTGTGTGTGTGTGTGGGTTTTTGGGTGGTTTACAGGGAATAGTTTTTTGGTTTACAAACTAGTAATTACAAGGGTATTATGCTATAAATGTGGTTTATGAGGACATTTCCAGTGATTTTCCAAATCACTTAGAAACATATAATTATTTTTTTTTATTTAAAAATGTAGAAAGGTTTTTGTGAAGGTTAGGGGATAGAATCTATAGTTCATACAGTATACAAATTATTATGTCTGGAGAGTCCTCATAAGGATAGCCGCACCAACGTGTGTGTGTGTGTGCGTGTGTGTTTGTGTGCGTGTGTGTTTGGGTGGTTTACAGGGAATAGTTTTTTAGGTTACAAACTAGTAATTACAAGGGTATTATGCTATAAATGTGGTTTATGAGGACATTTCCAGTGATTTTCCAAATCACTTAAAAACATATAAATTATTATTATTTCTTTTTTATGTAAATATGTAGAAAGGTTTTTGTGAGGGTTAGGGGATAGAATCTATATTTCATACAGTATACAAATTATTATGTCTGGAGAGTCCTCATAAGGATAGCCGCACCAACGTGTGTGTGTGTGTGTGTGTGTGTGTGTGTGTGTGTGTGTGTGTGTGTGTGTGTGTGTGTGTGTGTGTGTGTGTGTGTGTTTGTGCGGGTGTGTTTGTGTGGGTGGGTTTTGGTGGTTTACAGGGAATAGTTTTTTAGGCTACAAACTAGTAATTACAAGGGTATTATGCTATGAATGTGGATTATGAGGACATTTCCAGTGACTTTCCAAATCACTTAAAAACATATAAATTATTATTATTTTTTTTTAATGTAAATATGTAGAAAGGTTTTTGTGAGGGTTAGGTGATAGAATCTATAGTTCATATAGTATACAAATTATTATGTCTGGAGAGTCCTCATAAGGATAGCCGCACCAACATGTGTGTGTGTGTGTGTGCAGTAAAGAATGCAGAAGATCTTCAGCAAGCAGCACTGGCAGAGTATGGTGCAGATCTTCATGTAGCTCTGCGTGGCCGTAAAGATGAGCTGCATTACTTGAGGAAACTCACAGAGCTGCTGTTTCCATACGTCATGCCTCCTAAAGCAACCGACTGCAGGTGACTGCAAATCACACACTCTTATTAACTACAATACATAGTCGGGTCATAAGCAATAAAAAGGTATTTTTATTATAACAGAGACTAGAACACTGGGGTTAATGATGCCAAATCTTATGCCACTATCCTTTTGTGGCATTATATAACATTGTATAGTTATTTTTGCCCAAAGTCAACCAAAAACAAATGTAGTGAAACGCCATCATAACTTGCTGTATCAATATAGAATTCAGTTTATTTGTGATCACAAATGTGGGTTTTGACTATTTTACAGCAGCTTCAAATGTTTCTCGTTCATGGTCCAAGCTGTAAGTTTAATTAGTTTTACCATGTTGAGACTTTTAAAGGGGTAGTTCACCCAAAAATGAAAATTGTCTCATCATTTATTCACCCTCGTGATATCCCAGTTGTGTTTGACTTTCCTTCTTCAGCCAAACACATTTGAAGAAAAATATCTTGGCACAGTAGGTCCTTAAAATGCAAGTGGATGGTGATCAGACCTTTTGAAGCTCCAAAAATCACAGACAGTCAGCATAAACGACATCCATAAGACACCAGCTGTTAAATGAAAGTCTTCGACATGATTGCTTTTGGTGTGAATAAGATAAATATTTAAATACTTCTAAAAACTCTAAACTGCTTAATCGCGACCATGGAGAGGTTACCTTGTGTGACTCTACTCTCCCTAGCAACCAGGCCAATTTGGTTGCTTAAGAGACCTGGCTGGAGTCACTCAGCACACCCTGGATTCGAACTCGTGACTCCAGGGGTGGTAGTCAGTGACTTTAAAAGACATTAATTCAACTGCTGGAATCGTATGACGTTTATGCTGACTGTCTATGATATTTGGAGCTTCACAAGTCTGATCACCATCCAGTTGCATTTTAAGGACCTTCTGAGGCTAGATGTTGTTTTTGTTTCTTCAAATGTGTTCTGGTGAAGAAAGTCATACACAGCTGGGATATAATGAGGGTAAGTAAATGATTAGAGAATTTTCATTTTTGGGTGAACTATCCTTTTAACTTAAGTCTTAATTAATGCCAGCACTAAAAAAAAGCTCTTTGGCGGAAATTGATTCAATCATAGACAGTGGTTCTACGTGTTTGAAATTGGTTTTCTTAAATTAAAACTACCATGTAATCTTAATTTAAATACTTCAAGTAGAGGGAACATAATTGAAACCCAACTAAATTAGACATGTTAAATGAACAGAAATGAATCATATTCCATGATTAACTAGCTAGTTCAGTAAATGCTAGCATGCTAAATGCATTAATTCTAGGGATGCGTGGATCGATACTAAAGTAACGATACTTCCTATGGTGTAGTATCAAAAATAGCGATCCTCACACAAAAATAGAGATTCTAAATTATTTATTTTTAAACTAGGGACATTATTATTTGGTTACCATGAACAATAATCATAAGCTTCAAAGTAAATAAATTGGATTAGGCTATATTAGCAAATACTTGTGCAGGATGGGAACTGTTTCTTCTTCCACTCATTTTAACATTCATAAATGCTGAAAAACAAGCAGAAAATGCGCTTTTGCTGTCACAAGACTTGTTCAAACAAGAGGGATCAGTGCCTTGTAGAGGTAATGATAGAAAATCAGAGAAACAGCTTCTGGTCGTGTAGTCTAGGGTATACGCAGGCATACGTCGTATGCCCTCCTATCTGTTTTAGGATTTTACGTATGCCCACCTGAAATAAGTAATGATATGTATGGCCGCCAGAACAACGAGAAGGCGGCCAGAACATTTTCCAGACCCAGAACATTTTCAATCTAATAACGCGATGGCGCGGCACCGTTGAGTGAATTGTGTTTTATTATTATTATTTTTTTAATTTTTTTTATTACTGAGATTCTCTTTAAACACACGCAGAGATGCACTGGGCAGCACTGCAAGACAGTCAGTCGGACTAAGCTGATCTTGGGGAACGCTATAAAATTGCTCAATGAGTAAAGCAAAATAGTGCATTCTCAACTTGTACCTATCCTCAGACTAAGTGAAAGCTCCACTCCTCACCATGATGGTATCCCACAAAACTCCCAACGTTACAGAAATTCTTCTAAATGTCAACTCAACAAAACATTAAACACTACAAGTCTGACCTTTTACAATCATCTTGCACAAAGACACATTATATAACACTTAATTTTTTCATTTTCTCTCAATATTGAGCAAAGCATTGCATGGGAATTAGAAATCCCTCAGCCATTTTCAGTTAATCAAACCAAAAATATTAATGTTGTCCCAACACAAATAGAATTAAGGAAAGCTTGAAAGCATTAAACAACTCCGTTAATTTAAGTTCACTTGGTTACAAACATTTGTTAAATAATATAAACAAGGGAGGATTCAGTAAAACTGGCAATGATGAAAGTTCTTATTTTATAAACATTTTTTTGTTAAAAAAGTTCCTAGTTTTCTATCAAGTTCTAAATAAAAACAGAAAATATTCAAAAGAGAAGAATGGTCTTGTTCAATTAGCAAAAAAATAAAAAATGCATTGGTACTTGGTCATTCGATATACAGTATAAACCATTTTTGATCATTTAATTGGGTCATTTAATATATAACCCTTTTTTTTTTTGGTTGAATGTCCAGCGAAAATAACTATATTGATGTATAATTTTACTGTGACATAAAATTCCTCATAGCGTGATGTATGATTTTAGTCATTTAGTCGCTCACCCCTTGTATTGGGGTTAGATTTAAGTGTGTAAAACTTACTGTTTGAAAGTGTAACGAGGATCAGGTCATGTTTTCTGCCACAGTCATTGAAACTCTGTGGTTTATTCTCAGATCTTTGGCTCTGCTGATTCGAGAGGTCATGACAGGTTCTGTGTTTCTCCCTATCATGGACTTCATAGCCGACCCTGTGAGTGAAGAACGTGAAATCAGGATATTAATCAGTTTTGCCCAAATAGTTAGGCCTGTGGTTCTTTTTTTATGTAGCAATAGTAGCATTTCACATGCCAGATACAGTTACCCCAGAGAATTTTTTGATCACTTCAGTCACACTTAATCATGTATGAATGGCTTTGAATTATATAACAAAATATCAAACCAAGTAGCATTTATTTGAAAGATAGACTGCACAAACACACTTTTCAAGCAAACATTGCATAAAAATAAGTTTATTAGGTTTGAAACAATAAAATAATATATACAGTGGCATGCAAAATGTGGGCACCCCTGGTCAAAATTTCTGTTGCTGTGAATGGCTTAGTGAGTAAAATATGACCGGATTTCCAAAAGGCATAAAGTTAAAGATGAGACATTTCTTTAATATTTTAAGTAATATTACTTTTTTATTTCTATCTTTTACAGTTTCAAAATAACAAAAAA
Organism: Xyrauchen texanus; assembly: GCF_025860055.1. Classification (NCBI taxonomy): domain Eukaryota; kingdom Metazoa; phylum Chordata; class Actinopteri; order Cypriniformes; family Catostomidae; genus Xyrauchen; species Xyrauchen texanus. The sequence goes on from NC_068305.1 coordinate 3,942,923, forward strand.
GGAAAAGTGCCTAAAGCAAAATTTTAGCCAGCTATGAGTCTTTCAATTCTTGTTTTAGGGATTTTCACCCATTCTTTCTTGCAAAAGGCTTCTAGTTCTGTGAGATTCTTGGGCTGTCTTGAATGCACTGCTCTTTTGAGGTCTATCCACAGATTTTCGAAGATGTTTTGGTCAGGGGACTGTGAAAGCCATGACAAAACCTTCCGCTTGTGCCTCTTGAGGTAGTCCATTTGTGGATTTTGAGGTGTGTTTAGGATCATTATCCTGTTGTAGAATCCATCCTCTTTCATCTTCAGCGGTTTTACAGATGGTGTGATGTTTGCTTCCAAAATTAGCTGATATTTATTGAATTAATTCTTACCTCGAACAGTGAAATGTGGCACTGGCTGCAACACACGCCCAAAACATGATCGATCCACCCACGTGCTTAACAGTTGGAGAGGTGTTCTTTTCATGCAATTCTGCACCCTTTTTTCTCCAACACCTTTGCTCGTTGTGGCCAAAAAGTTATATTTTAACTTACTCGGTCCACGGGACTTGTTTCCAAAATGCATCAGCCATGTTTAGATGTTAATTTGCAAACTTCTGACGCTGAATTTTGTGGTGAGGATGCAGGACGTCTTTTGCTGTCAAACAGGGTTTTGATTTGGCTTTCTAGCAAGCCAATGAGCAGTTCTATCTGAAAGTTTTCTTGTTCTTTCAGACCTCAACTTTACCTCCACCATTCCTGTTTACTGCCATTTCTTAATTACATTATGAACTGAGGAAACGGCTACCTGAAATTGCTTTGCTATCTTCTTATAGCCTTCTCCTGCTTTGTGGGCATCAATTATTTGAATTTTCAGAGTGCTAGGCAGCATCTTAGAGGAGCCCATGGCTGCTGATTGCTTGGACAAGGTTTGAGGAGTTAGGGCATTTATGAAGCTTTGAAATGTGTACCACCTAGCCTTTCTAAATGAAGATTGTGAACAGGCTGTAGCCCTAACAAGCTAATTAAGGTGTGAGAACTTGGTTAAAGTTATCTAAGAGCTCAAATCTCTTGGGGTGCCCAAACTTTTGCATGATGCTCCTTTCCTTTTATTTCACTCTAAAATTGTACAAAACTATAATAATACACTAATCTTGCTTAAAATGTGGAAAAGAATGTTTCATCTTTAACTTTGTGCCATTTGGAGTTCAATTCATCTTCTACAGAAACAGAAATTTTGACCAGGGGTGCCCAAACATTTGCATGCCACTGTATACTGTTGAAAATGAAGATAAATGTTATTGACATTTTGTGGTTGTCAAACCTTAGTGTGCAGAACTCCACCTGTGGTTATTCTGTTAGGATGCCTGTGTGAAGTTGACTTGAACTAACCTCATGCACGCACTAAAATCACCTTGACACCAGTAATTGCAAAAATGGCTGAGAACAACTGTAGCAGTAATTGAATGCAGATGCCACATGCTTTGCTATTTTGTATAAAATGCATGTTTAGGTGTGGTGTAAGTGTTCAGATACTGCTTGGGGGGCACTACATGTAATAAAATGAAGATAAATGTATATTGTTTGTCTGTGCAGATCTTGTTGTTTTGAATTGTGTAATGAACTGAATTGTTTTTTGTGCAGGACACAGTAAATCACATGGTGCTCATCTTCATTGATGATACTCCAGTGAGTTAACATAAAATAACCCCAATATCTTTTTAATCACTGTCAATATCTGTTAGAAACTGCAGTCATGTGATGATCGTGCAGCAGTCATGTGCAATTACATTGTAGTGTTTAATTACGTGTTTAATTTACTTGTATGTGTTTTGTGCTGTTAGCCTGAGCAGTTGACAGATCCCCCATCTGCACTGGTGCCATTCTTGCAGAAGTTTGCAGACACTCGCAACAAGAAAACCTCTGTGAGTGCAACATTTTATGCAACATCTCAAGTCAACATGAAGCAGCGTCCTCAAAACCATTTTACGTCCACAAAGTGACGTGTTTTAGATTGAAATTTGTTCAGCCCTACCAAAATATAATTTCAATTGAGTTAATGACGTGGGTAGTAGGCTAATATGTACGTTTTGAGGATGATATTTAAATGAATAATATTTATTAAGAAATGCACCTAAATTAAGATGACATTCAAAGACATTTCGTTAATTTGGCCGACAAGTAAAGCATTAATAGTAAGACACATTTCAGAAAGTATCTTTAAGGAATAGTTCACCCAAAAATGAAAATTCTCTTATCATTTACTCACCCTCATGCCATCCCAGATGTGTTTTACTATCTTTCTTCTGCTGAACACAAATGAAGATTTTTGGAAGAATTTCTCAGCTGTTTTCGTTTGTACAATGCAAATGAATGGTGATCAAACATTTTGAAGCTCCAAAAATCACATATGTCATCTTAAAAGTAATCCATACGACTTCAGTGATTTAATCCATATCTTCAGAAGTAATATGAGAGTTGTGGGTGAGAAACAGATCTCAGACTCTAAATTCTCCTCCCTGCTCAGTCAATTTACACTTTAGTTTAACTTTCTTATTCTTCTTCTGTTTTTGGTGATTCACAGTCTTCATGCACATCGCCTCCTACTGGGCAGAGTGGAGAATTTATGATAAATTAATTTATGTGTTACTTCTGAAGATATGGATTAAAACACAGAAGTCGTATGGATTACTTTTATGCTCCTTTTATGTGCTTTTTGTAGTGTCCAAATTTTGGTCACCATTCACTTGCACTGTATGGACCAACAGAGCTGAAATATTCTTCTAAAATGAAAAAATCTTCATTTGTGTTCTGCTAAATAAAGTTATACACATCTGGGATGGCATGAGGGCGAGTAAATAATGAGAGAATTTTCATTTTTGGGGGAACTATCCCTTTATGCAGTAAACTGTATATTGTTTGTTTTATTTTGAAATCATTGAATAATGGAATTTCTTTTGAGTTAAGGGGGCATGAGTGGTAAATTTGAGTTGGTTCATTTATCTTGTTATTTTTATAAGATTTTTAACCAAATTAACATGTAATATTTGGTTGTTGTGTCAGGTGTTGAAGTTGGACTTGAAGGAGATCAGGGAAGAGCAGGATCTGTTATTTCGCTTCATGAGTTTTCTGAAGGAGGAAGGAGCTGTACATGTGCTGCAGTTCTGCCTGACTGTGGGTGAGCAGAACACATGCATTTCACAATGTACACTGTATCATTTATTTTAATTATTTAAATATTATGTACATGTTCAGTTTTTTTGCAGATAGTGTTAACTAGACACTCTTTTACAGGTATTAATCTTTGATAAAAGTATATTGTATGTATACATGCCTTAAAATCAGTGGGCATGTAGTAATTAAAAATTGGGGAATATTTTGCAACCTGCCCGTATCTCTCACACGGCCAGTTCACCACTTGCGGGTGAAGTCTCCATTCTCCGTACAGCAAATCCACTGTTTTGTTATGCCCGGGACATGAGTCATGAGTTATGAATAAGCGTGCACAAATGCAGTCGAGCATGTACCCTCTGGAAATGTATATATTACAATTTTAGCCACAGAAAGTGGGGAAAAATATTAGTGGCATTTCAGCCATTGTACAATGGTGCCTGAGTTTGCTCTTGGCAGGCACCAAATACCCTAACCCCACCCCACCCCTCACCCTAATCCTAATGATGTGGAGCCTGAGTAGCCTACCATGAACAACTCAAGACACACTTCTCCCATAGCGTGAAGTTTCAGGAAGTAAAAAAAAAAAAACGGATACTGCATTAATTGCGTATATTTTACATGTTAAACAAAAAATATTAATTGCTAAAATATTTGCTGCGTTTATATATATATATATATATATATATATATATATATATATATATATATATATATATATAATACAAATTGCTCTCGCTTTCTCTCATCTTGGAATTCTTTTTTTACTGAGCTTATCACAGTGTATTCTGGAATTGCCTACCTGGGGAAGGATATAGTACATATGATGCTACTTTAGAATTTGATACCTAAATGATGTATTTTAGGAGGCAGTGATTCAGCCTTTGCGTACCCATGATGCCTTTATAATGCCATCTCTGGAGGAAGCTCAGTAGGTTTTAGAACAGACAAACACTACGTTTGTGCACAGAGAAGTAACTGATTTTATGCCCTGTGCTGCCCATGTACTGTATATAATGCATGTGTGTTCTCTGTGTGCATCTGTTTGTAGAGGAGCTTAACGATAGGATCTTGTGTCCTGACTTGAGTGACGCTGAGATGCAGCATCTGCATGAGGAGGTGCAGAAGATCTATCACATGTACTGTCTGGAGGAGAGCATTGACAAGATCAGCTTTGACTCCTTCATCATAGACGAGATACACAACAGTCAGTGTCACAAACGCACTGTATCATCTACATCATTCTGGCTAGGGGTTGCACAGACAACTAACGTAGACAACACCGTCAGCCGGAAGTCAACTAGTCGCTCGCCAAGCGATCTAAAAAATGCGTCTGTAGGAAATACAGCTGGTGTGAAGCTGCAGTGGCTCAAATATCAGACTCACATTAACAGACACACACACACATAATGCACTTCAGAACTGGTGTTTGACTAATGGGTTCGACAAGTCGACTATTAAAAATCCGGAGTCGTGCAACCCCTAAAACTGACACTGCCTGTCTCCCTCTCACTGGCTGTCTCTCTGTCTCTTGTCATAGTCGCTCAGGGGCCATATACTGGTGTGGTGAAGCTGCAGACCATGCCTTGTCTGTTTGAGGCATATGAACATGTGCTGTCTCTACTCGAGAACGTCTTCACACCCATGTTTTGCCACAGCGATGAGGTAACCTACAGAAAATGTGCTTTTAAGGTCAACATGAAATAAAAATTGACCACATTTACTCATGCGGAATCATCACTGCATGTTTACATAATCTCATAAAACAACTTTCCTTTTCAGCTGATAGCACCAAGGGGTTATTGGTTAATATTAACCAATAGGCAAATAGCTATTCAGGTGGTGCTTTAGGAGTTTTTTCTTTTTTTCCTGTTTCACTCCGAAATTCTTCACATTTCAGAAATCTGGTTGTGATCAATGTTTCATGTTGACTTCAAAGGAGGTTCAAAGGCAGATGTTGTGATTGACCAGTCTGATTTATTGTACATGACAACATCTCTCTGTTTTCGTCCTTAGTATTTTAGACATCTGCTGTGGGGCGCTGAGTCTCCTGCAAGAAACTTAAAGTTAATCAGGTTAGTGTGTGCGCATGTGTGTGTGTGAGAGAGCACAATACCCTGTGGCTTTGTTCAGACAGCAGCAGAATGCGATTGCCCATTGTATTTGAAAAGTTAAGGACACTTCTGTTCATATACAGTTTGGTTATTAGAGTCACAACTACAAGTGAAGAAAACTTGCAACAATTTTATGAAAATGAAGCATACCCCTCCCACCTTCTTATTACAGTAATGCTTTAAAAGGCTATATTATTTAAATTATATAGTATCATTAGGGCTTTCAATCGATTCAAATTAATAACAATGTGCCGGATAATTAAGAGACATTTTTCTTTTCATTTTTCATTCAAATGAGATATTGTTTACTTGTCTGTGAGCTTGCTTGGGTAAATAATCCAATGTAATGTCTCAGAGGTTCAGAAAAAATGTGCAGTCCAGTAGAAAAAGCAAAACAGTTGGCAAAATATTTTCTCATCTATTGATGATAGAATTTTAAACATCTGGGGATCTCAGCTATTCAACGACACCTAGATTGAGCTTCTAGTCAATTCAGCGGCTGACATATTCAACAAAACAGGGAGGAATGTCTATGCACTCTAAATATACACTTGTTGTCAATGGACGAGTGCATGTGTGAGTGCTTAGCTGTGTTATAGCGCCACCTACATTTCAGATCAGTATACTGTGATGGAAGGTCATGGAAAAATTATTTTTGCTATTCTTACTTGCTGTCATCTAGTGGAATGAAATCAGACTTTTTGCAGGGAGCAAACGGAACCAAAATGACATGATTATAAAGTTAGGACAACAACATTGTTAACATATTAACATAAACACAGTATATACTATTTATGAATTATTGGAATCTTTTTATGAAATTTGGGTGATTTTCTGTAAATTGAGACCAATGTTTTGCAATTAGTCCACTGTATGTCTGTAAGGTGAGCTTTTGAATTTGGGTGTGAAAAACTGAAGGCAGCAGCCAAAATATGCACTAGATTCGAACAGGTTAATCGTTCATTTTAATACTGCAAAACACACGTGGATGATGCCAAATAATATGTGCATGTAGCCTACTTTTTATATAATTCTAATATATACACTTAAGAAACTTGAGTATTGGTATTTTCCTCTTAATATACAGTATTTTCAGGTTGGTGTATTGCAATACGTTTAGGCTGTGTTTAGTATGGATTTGTGAATTGTTCAATTTACTATTAATGTATTAACTCTTAATAATAACTTGTGTAGAAGATTCAGATTCAAATTCATTAAAACTTCAGGTTGTGGATCGAAATAATTTTATTTAAAATTAAGACAAATAATATCACGCCGTGTGAATACAGTACACATTTACATACTGCTCCATTTGGCGCTCGTGGTGAGATTTCAGGCGAATGTGCCTTCTTGATCTCCCAATCTAAGATTTATTTATTTTAGAGATGTAAATATTGTTTATTTTAGGAATGTGCATGGTTACCGTTTTTAACATTCGGTTAACCTCGAGGTTTCATGAACTGTTAATCAGTTTTTCACCTGGAGTCAGGACATGGGAATAAAGTATGTTTATTTCAAGTAAATGTTCTCAAACACTACAAAAAATAACAGATAAAAAATAGCAAATAAAGTGCACAGTGAGATTTAAGCATATAGCACAAAACATTGATCTTCAAAGGATAAAATCTCACATTTAAAGTCAAACAAAAATAATTAAACTGTCACTGCCTGTATATGCGCTCTGCCTGAGCAGTCACATTTCTGTGAGGCAGCGAACACAAGTACTGTCATTTGCGTGGAGTTACACTGCTGCGGTTAAATATCCTCTTCAGGGTGCTTTGATTTTAAATGGTTTAAAATCAAATGGCACTGGCCTTGTCTAATTATTGTTCGTAAATATGCACACCGGACAGAGCAAATGGCAAAATCTACAGGTAGCCCGTGGAGCAAAATCAAGAGGGGGGAGACGTGAGCCCTCTTTGGTTGAATGAAGACCAGATGTGCTGCTGCATTCTTGACCATCTGTAGCTGCTTAATCTTGCAACCTGGGAGGCCGGCCATCAGAGTGTAATGGTAGTCAAGTATTGAAATTACCACAGCTTGGACAGCATATTCAGACAGGAAAGGTCTGATATTCCTGATGTTGTAAAGCACGAACCTGCAAGAATGGCGGTTGATGTAATGCAGGCAGTGAAGTTAAGCTGGTCATCAACCACCACTCCCAGGTTCTGGGCTGTACTGGTTGACTTTAGTGTAGTTGAACCAAGATGAATGGTGTGGTCAACAGATGAATTGGCTGAGATCACAAGTTCGGTCTTGGCAAGGTTGAGCTGATGGTGCGTTCCTTCATCCTGGCTGAGATTTCCGAGAGGCAGGCAGAGATATTAGCTGAGATAGTAGGGCCATCTGGCTAGAACGACAGACAAAGCTGCGTATCATCTGCGTAGCAGTGGTAGAAAAAAAACATAATGATTGTCCAAGTGATGTAGTGTAGATCGAGAAGAGGAGTTGTCCAAGCACTGATTCCTGAGGAACACCAGTGGTAAGCTAATTTGACTTGGACACCTCTCCTCTCCAGGAGACCAAAAAGGATGCCCTGTGACTGTGATGCCCAGGTTAAAGAGGGTGGACAGAAGGATCTGATGGTTCACTGTGTCAAAAGAAGCAGAAAGGTCAAGGAGGATGAGGACAGATGATTTGGAGTTAGCTTTCTCAAGTCGCAGCATTTCATCCTTTTTTGGAGGCAGACTGATGTATGTCGAGGAGGTTGTTCTGTGAAAAAAAAAAACAGACAACTTGTTGAAGAAACCCCTCTCCAGGAAGTTTTATCCAGGAAAGGTAGAAGAGAAACCAGTTTGTAGTTTTCTACTCTTGTGGGGTTGTGCGTTGTTTTTTTTAGGCAGTGGGGTTACTCAGGCCTGCTTTAATGTAGTGGGAAGTTTCTAGTTGTAAGAGATGTGTTGATGATGTGTGTGAGTGTGGGCATGATTGAGGTAGAGGCTGCTTGCAGAAGACTGGAGGAGATAGGGTCAAGCGGACAGACGATAGGATGGTTAGAAATAATCACTTTGTAAGCCTCTGTCTCAGAGAGAGGAGAGAAAGAGGAAAACAGAGGGTGAAATTGGGTAGTGAGGGGTTGTGGCTGTGTGGTGTAGAGAACTGGCTGTTGATGTTTGCTCCTTTTTAAGTAACAAATGTGGCAAAGTCATCAGCAATCAGTGAAATAGTGGGAGGAGGTGGAGGAGAAGAGAATCTGATGTATTACTGATTTTATTCTGGTAATAGTCAACCTTAGCATCAGAAATATTAGAAGAGAAAGAGGAGAGAAGAGATTGATATTTCCTCAGGTAATCAGGGGCTTTGAATTTGACACAACTTCCTCTCTGCAGCCCTGAACTCAGTGTAGTGGTCACAAAGTGTCTCCGACAGCCAGGGGCTTGAGGGTGTGGCACGTGCTGGCCTGGAGGTAGGAGAACAGACACTACCAAGGGAAGAAGTTAATGTTTAGAGAAGAGCATTTGCAGCTTCATTTACGTCATGTGAAGAGAAGTGGTTAGTTGAAGGAAGGGATGCAGAGACCAAGGAAGAGAAGTGAGTTGGGGAGAGAGAGAGAGTGGAGGTTACGGTGGAAGGAAACCATTCTTTCCACCGTGGAGTGAGAGATAAGAGAGAAGGGAGAGTGAAGAGAACTGAATGAAGAAGTGGACAGAGAAATGTAGAGGAGGATCAGGGGTGTGCATACTTGTAAGGTCAAATGAAGTCAGAAGAGCTAGAAAGTCAGCCACTTGCGGTTTGACTAGGTGGAGGTTGACCAGGTGGAGGCCATCCTCAGGGAATTAGGACAGAAATAAATCTAGTTCTTCTACAAATGCCGACCTGGAGGACGAGATATGTTATTGCAGAGAGATGAGTGAATTTTTACGAGATGGAAATGTGCAAACCAGTCCCTCCACCTGTCCAGTCAGCCAAGAAGTGTGGGTGAAAGTCGGTAGAGAGAGTTGAGGGAGTAGCAGTGATTTCTGCACTGATCCATGTCTTAGACAGAGCCAAAACATTGAGTTTTGACTTACTGGTGAAGTCCGGGATAAAGTCAGCTTTGTTGGCAGCTGACTGCCTGTTCCATGGGTCAATGGAGAAAGGGATGGTGGTGAAGCTGTACAAAGAAACATATGTATTTTTGACTGTGCAGTGAACAGCACCGTGGCAGCGGGGGCATGGTCAAATGTCTATCCGGAGAGTGAGAAAGCGGTAAGGGCACTTACACCTGGCCACTTATACCACATATAAGTGGCCAAGCCACCAGCAGAGAGAGAGAGAGAGACTGGTACAAGGAAACCTGCAGCATTAGTGAAACTAGGATGCTTATGTGATTATTGTGTATGTAAAGCTAAAGAGTACATGCCTGTAAAACGCATTTGTGTGGATTTTCACCTAGAGTTAACAACAGAAATTTACTGAAAGTACATACTGTATTACAAGCATAACAAGGAAATAGAAGTAGTATAAGAAAAAGTATGCATAGTGGATGGCTCCTTGGTAGACTCGCTACAGTGAGTTTCACTACTTGAGTACTAGTTGCTGCACAACTGAGTCCAGCTCACATATTAGCAACTCAAAGTCAAAAAGTGTTAAATGCCTGAGATTCCAGCAGGATTGTTCTAACCCAGGGGTGCCCACACTTTTTTGTGTGATGATCTACTTTTAAATGACCAACTCAATAAGATCTACCAACTAAAAAAACACAGTTTCATTTAAAATAAGAAAATGCTTGTTGGGACTACTGCATGTATCCCTACATGGAATTCATCTTCTAATTAATAAAAAATATATATAATAATGTTCAATGTTGATATCATTCAGTTTTAAAACTAAACCCAAAACACCTACAGCACAATAGATTACAATAGCCAGGGCATTTACCTTATTAGTAAATATTGACCAGGTAAGGTTTTGTTTATTCAGTTGCCATGACAACTAGGTTTGCGCATACACGCCTTCCAAGGACTTCTGATAACGGAGCGCGAAATTGCGATGCTACTGCCCGGATTAGGCAAAACTGAATCAGACAATTTTGCCTAATCCGAGCAGTAGCATCGCAATTTCGCAAAAAGTCAGACAGAAACTAAAAGAAGGAAAGACATTATATTTATTTTTATTAAAATTGAACAAAAGTACATTTATATTGTATGCGATCTACCAGCATTGCCTTTGCGATCGACTGGTAGATCGCGATTGACGTATTGGGCACCCCTGTTCTAATCTATTCATTGCATTCCAAGACATACAGAGGGTGCTGATAGTGTTCTTTCAGCCTATTGGCTGAGGTGTGTGTGTATTGGGACTCTGCAAATTGTCACAAGTTGAACACTGTGTGGGTTACAGGTGGTCTACTGATTGTCAGTTTAAAAGTATCTAGTCTGTTTATGGTCACCTGGTCAAGGAAGGGATAAAAGATGATTGTTACTGAGGCTTGGGGATCATTTTCTTCTTCCTCTCTTTTTTACCACCTGGCTCTTTTCTCTTTCTTTCTAGCCTTTATCTCTCTTTCAATCTTCCATTGTCTCTCACTCTCACTGGTTTCATCTACATATTTCAAATTTGTAACTATTACATATAAATTGTAACCATCTGATATAACCTTGTAAGACTTAATTGTTATTAAATATTTCATCTTTAATCCATTTGTAGCTTAATTTCACTGTGTAAATAATATTAAAATTAAACATTTAAGTGCTATATATTGAATTACAATAAATTCATAATACAGTTATAAACAATACGCAAATATCTAGCTATTCTAACTGCTCTTATTTACGTCAATGGTATAAGTAGCAGAAGGTGGTAATAGATGAGAAATGCAGTTTTGTACCATCTTCCTTTTAAAAAAATTTCAGTTCATTCACCTGGGCATTCCTTCAGCTTAAACCACTGTAGTTGAAAAACCCACTCTCCAGTCTACTATGAATATTCTGTGTCACTTAATCATCACAGAAATCATAAAAAAATGGCCACAAAGAAACCAATTTCTCCTAGAAGTCATCATTAACTGTTTTTTTGGAGAGATGAATGCTATTCCATGCATATTTTATTGAAACAAGAATATCCTGTATCTTACCAGGACAGAGAGAGAAGTGGACAAACCAGACTACAGCATTTATTTAAATAGGAATTATAATTTGTAACAGTATAAATGTCTTTACTACAATTCTTAATAATTTTAATGACACCTTGGTGAACAGAATCATTTGTTTCTTTCAAGAACACAAATGTCCTTGTGGTCTAAAGCTTTTGAACGGTAGTGTACATCTGTAGCAGTGTGAGTCATATGGAGAGCAGACAGTAACCCCTCTTTGCCTGTTTTTCCAGGAATTTGAGTTTGGAAGATTTAAGGTAAGTTTATTGTTGTGGTTTAGTGACTGTTGTACAGTGCTCTTTTCGCATGCCAGATAAAGCTGCCCGAAAGCGGTTAGAGGTGACTCTATTTCATAAAGAATATGATATATTGGGCCAGTGTGAGAGATTTTCGAGCCAGTTGATGAAACTGTCACTTGCCTATGGGGCCATTACTGCGTTGTCATTTAATCATACATTCTTTGCTCTTGTAAATGTGTATTTATGCCTTTCAGACTTGAACATTTAGATTTCTGTGAAGTAATAAACCTTGTTAGTTTGGAAGGGCCGTGGGAAGATGGCTTACAGTTGAAGTCAGATGTTTACATACGCCTTAGCCAAATACATTTAAACTCAGTTTTTCCACAATTCCTGACATTTCATTGTAGAAAACATTGTAGTTAGGATCACTACTTTATTTTAAGAATGTGAAATGTCAGAATAATAATAGAGAGAATTATTTATTTCAGCTTTTATTTCATTCATCACATTCCCAGTGGGTCAGAAGTTTACATACACTTTGTTAGTATTTGGTAGCATTGCCTTTAAATTGCTTAACTTGGGTCAAATGTTTTGGGTAGCCTTCCACAAACTTCTCACAATAAATTGCTGGAATTTTGGCCCAATAATTTATACAGAACTGGCGTAACTTAGCCAGGTTTGTAGGCCTCCTTGCTCACACTTTTTTGGGTGAGAAAAAGATCAATGTTTTAGTCCTTTTTTTAATTTTTACTATGAATCTCCATCTTTGACCAGCCCCGACCAGTAGGTTGTGATATGCATGAAGAATGCGAACTGACAAAAAAACAAAAGACGACGACTGTGGAAGTGAAAGTGGAGATTTATTGTTAAAAATTACTTCACTATTGATTTGTTTCTCACCACACCTATCATATCACTTCAGAAGACAATAATTAAACCGCTGCAGTTGTATGGATTACTTTTATGCTGCCTTTATGTGCTAATGGAGATTCAAAGTTCTGGCCACCATTCACTTGCATTGTATGGACCTACAGAGCTGGAATATTCTTCTAAAAATATTTGTTTGTGTTCTGCAGAAGAAAGTCATACACATCTGGGATGGAATAATTTAATATAGTAGTGGGTGTCTTCAAAAAGTTTGAGCAGATTTCTGAAAGCATTTTTTTTTTTTATTATTATTCCAAGCATAACGTCACCTTGTAATATAACATATGCTGCTATAATACTGTAATAATCACTGTTTATGAACATGAGCAGTAGTGAGATTTATTCTTGACCTCACAACAGGTAACAGGCTACACAAAGCGAATGGATAATTCTCTCTCAAAATCTTTCGCTTATTTCTCTCTCACACCCCCCACAAGCATACACATACGGCAAATCTCCCAGAAAGGGGACTATCCCGTTATGATTCCAACATGGAGGCACAATCAAACTTAGTGCATTTACATCCGTACATTCAAAGCATTAGAATACTGCACATAATCTTTAAACACGCTACAATATCAAACGTGTGTCAGATTTGCAACTACGAGGTCCCCTTGCACACAGCAGACAAGAACATTTCAAATTGTAAGTTCAAAAGCCCAAACTACACGGCACACAAGAACATAGCTCCTACATTTTACAAGAACATAGAACATACATTTTAGCTCAAGAGATGTTAAATGGTACCGACAACTGTTGTTAAATTAATTAAACTGCTCTGTGGCAGCTTAATAACACATGACCATAAGATGAGTGGCTAGGGGCTCCAGTAGTTTCCTATACCATTGACCATGGTGCTTGCTGTTGAGAAATATTTATAAATAATTATTACAGTATTCACTGTTGTAAATTATTTCTCCAGACTTCCTCAAGCATGCAGTTTTTAGGGAAACATATCCAAAAAATAACAAAAAAGAATACAGAATGAAAAGAACAACCATTAGGGGTGCTACCCATACTTCCCACGGCCTTGGTATTTGGTAATTTTTAACTTGTCACCAAGGTAACTTTACCTAACTAGCTGACAGATTTTGTCTAAATTTTACGAATGACTAGTGATAGTCCTGGAAGCATCAGTAACAAGGGGCTGAAATTAACGTACCAATCTTTTTCTAACAAAGTTGTGTTTATAGCTGCCAAAGATTATTTCTGGCACATATACATATAAAATGCATTGCTAAAAAGGACATTTGGGCCAGTAAAAATGTTGGCAGGGCAAGTAAAATTCTGAACTACACTGAGAAAAAAACAAAAAAAAGCCAATGATATCAAGTAGAAAAAAAAGAATATAAATGATATTTTGAAACATTGTGCTATTAGTTGTTAAATCGTATTCATGTTCCATACCTTTTTAAGTAAATTGACTAAGTCAGTTGTCAAAGTTTGTGCTTCTTAATTTGGTGAAAGTCTCTTCAATTAAAATTGACCTCAGACCTTATGAATACCCATATTCTGAAAACTGATTGGAAATTCCAGTGGGATTCCATGCCTATTCTCTTCTGGGTGTTAGGAGTGCAAACAAACAGTTTTAAATGAAATTACTAGAATACACAGTGACGAATCATTGATGTGCTTTTGAATCAATGAATGTATCCACTTGCATCTCCAGTCATAATGTAGTGCTGATGTGTATCTATTGCATTGTTTTTGTTGCATTCCTGATGCTGGCATGCTCATATGCATCATTTAGACCTGACAGCATCCCATTGGCCAGGCCTTATGGCCACAGATCCCCATTGGTCAACCCCAGAGCCACACCCACATCAGCCAAAAGCATCTTAACACTTCATTCTAGTGTATTACCATCCTTCGCCTTTTTAATGAAGTAAGTGTGAGGTGCTGCTCATTTTAGACCAGTTTATCTACGTAAAGTCAACATGAAATCAGATTTGACATGATTCACACACGTTCCTGCTGGTTTTAATGGGCATGATTCATTCAGTGCATACTGTTAAAAAAACAGTTTGAGTGTATTTAATCAAAATATAACTTGCTCTGCTTCTGAAACAACTTTTCTTTTCAGCTGACTTCTCTTTGGGCATGTGGGCTATTGGTTAATGTTAAACAGTATTATTAATTTATCATTAAAGTAATGAAAAAAGAAGTAAATGAAATGAAAGCGAATGGCACAAAACATGAGATGGACTACTTTAATGGGGATTATTTGGTTCTTTTATATCTTTTTGAGCTTGAAAGTAACTATCATGTCTAACACACAGTATTGTATTTGGATGGGGCTTGTTAGACTGATACCCGATCCGGTTAAAAATGTGTTGAAAAATGCTACATACAGTATATATTTTAAGTTAATCCAACACGTGATTTTTTTTCAGTGTACTGGGCTGACTGAAAAAAACATCCTTACCATTGTTTGTTCATTTTTAATTGGCCATTCATTTTCCTGAGCACAGTGCCAAAAGACTTGTAACGTGTGACATTTTTGTTGGCAAATGCAAAGAGATTTTTTAATTACATTGATGACCATTTAATCAGTTCCTAATATATAAAATAATGCACGTTTTCCCCCTCATTATCTCGTTTCACTCGTACATGTTTCACACTACAGAAGTAAAATGGGTTGTGATTAATATTTCATGTTGACTTGACAGTGTGTTTCGGAGGTAAAACTGGTCTATGTCAGCACACACATCAGGATGGATGCATGGGTTTACTGGATGGCTTGCGCTGTTTGGACCTGTGCTTATTTCCCTCCTATTCATTTGAAAACACTTGGGTGTACCTATTATTTTTCTAAGTCATGTCTTTTTTGTAGTATGCAGCCTGTTAATGCTCATGCGACTGATGCAGCGTGAATTGCTGTTTGTAATTTTTGTAAAATGTATTTATAGTTATATATCTGTTTTGTCAAATGTGTGTCAAGTCAACAGCTTTTTGTTTTTTGAATGCAGGAGTACGTCGAAGCGCGGCGAGTCATTTGGGATTAGCCGCATTGGCAGCAAGATAAAGGGTGTGTTTAAGAGCAGCACGATGGAGGGCGCACTGCTGCCACAACAATACACCATGATTGAAGGAGAAGACGATGCGGTGAGACAATGTTCGATTTTAAACAAATACCATAAAGGCTGACACAATATCTGTTGAAAATTATAAAACATCTTATACATGTTGAATCTAATCGAATCTTATTGGTTGAGCCACGTTTTAAGTAGGTATGTCAATTTTCAGAAGTTTTCATAATTGATTTTCATGAAAATTGACAATCGATTCATTTTAATCCTAAAAAGTGCACATAGAGGACTCCAAAAAATATGTGTATGTAAATATAATTTAAATAAATACACTTAAGAAATATGAGGAATGGTATTTTCCTCTTAATGTATTTTTAGTTCAGTGTATTTTAATACATTCTGGCTGTTTAAGATGAATTTGTGAATTGTTTATTTATTACTGTTAATAATAACTTGTATAAAAGATACATAATTGAGTTCATTAAAACTTCACTTTGTGGACCTTGGAGTATTTCTGACCTTTTTATTTTAAATTAAGTCAAATAATAACACGCAGTTGGAATACAGGACATAACACACCACTCCATTGGTCATGGTGAGATTTCAGGAGAATGAACCTTCGTACTCTCTCTGCAAGCACTGACGTTATAGTCAGTGTGGATGATACAGGAATACTGGTGCTTCATATGTTGCACTTTAACAAACTATCACTGTGTATGCAGTAATCCTTTATTTTCATTTACAGAGTAACGCTCCAACACTAATTACTAGAGGTTGAATGATTTGAATGTTTTTTACCGATACGAGAAGTAAATTGGGCAGTACCTTCCAATAACCGATTAATCAACCAATAGTTTTTAAAATTGATATTGAATGAAAAAATAAAATAATGCTGAACAAAAATAAACAGTACTGATTTAACCATGAAAATGTATTGTACTTTTTTAAGTGAAATAATTATTAATATATATGAGCTAATATTCTAATTTTAAAGTCAGCTGATTTTTAAATTGACATTGTTTCCTTGGTCCACAATAAATACATAAACCATTCAGCACTGTTGTATTATTGCATAGAACATTCCTATCCTGGCTGTTAAAAAAAGAGCATTTCATTTTTAACTAATGTGCATAAAATAAATAAATAAATAAAAAGTTTTAGTCTGTCCATATTCACAAATGTCAAAAGTAAAATGAGGGGGGAAACAAATCAATAGACCTACTAATTCTACTACACTAGACTCATAATAGGTTCATAATAACAGTGAAATACCACATTTTTTTAATGTAGAATGGCAATATTCACAGATAGCAGTGGTATTCGGCTGAACTCGGTGGTGGAGCGGCTCAGACTATGAGCAAAGGACAGGGGCTGTTTAAACAGATGGAACACAACAGACTGGAACTGAACATGGGGATCTTGAGACACACTTTTCCATGTTGAACATAGTTCTTGACAAAGCATTTAAACAACTCTTTGCTTAATTTGAGAACTGCTTATCTCGTGCAAGAGCGCTGTTTCTAGACGATGTGTCTAATTAAAAAATAACTTTAAAAGCATCTTGAGACACCTGCATTTGTTAAACTGGATTTGTTGCGCTGTGTTTAGCCTTTTTTAGCACAAGAATGTGATCGATCTGAAGTCATCCTATTTCAGTGAGGATAATTTTTTTTTTATTGAAATGAGATGCGTTTCTGATTTGTTTATATGTTTCTCTCGGTTGCATGAAGATATTAATTTTCTTTCTCACGTCACTAGCTTTAAATATGCAACTTAGCTTGCTAATGAATACATACACAAGACCAGCTGGATATAAACTATGCAAATAGATGCTAATAGATGGTCACAGTCATGACATTTAACATTTGGGTAGGTCTTGCATGTATTTTTGTCACATTGTTCTAACTGCTTGAGGTTTACTTTGATGTTAGCATCCTCTCAGCCTTGTTGGCCAACATACTGCTGTTCTCTACTAATGCAGCATCTAGTCAACAAATGAATTACTTTATAATGATATGACAATGTGTACTGCAGTGTACTGTATACATACCTTTTCATTGTTGATGTTTTAAATCTGCATCTGAAGTGTTCTGCTCCATGCAGAGTGTTGTCTCACGTGCCAAAACAAACACCACAAGGCATTGGTGAAGTGTTTTTATTTCGCCTCTAGAGGCCGCTCTCATACTGTATAATGACAGCGGACCCTTCCCAGCTGCTTCAGCACCGGACGCAATGGGAAAAGACTATTGGTGTGGATTTTTGCCGATAACCGGTAGTTCCAGAAATCTGTTATTGGTGCCGATTAATCGGCAAAACCAATATATCAGTCTACCTCTAATAATTACTTTGAGTCCGCTTCATCTTTACAAGCAAGGAAGTGAAGGACATGCATCGCTTTTGTGCTCTACGTGCAAGCGGCTGCGCGCCCTCTACTGGCTTAGACTGACTTTTCACCATCTGCTTGCTTGATTACTGGACACATTGTGCTGAAATTGATTAATCGACAATCGACACTGTGACGACTATTGTGATTTGTGAAAATAGTCTTAATAAAGAGTAAATTGGTGTGTGAAAACTTTTGACTGGTAGTGTATAGTGGTAAACTTTAGAGTAAATAGTGGCTGTTGTTCTGTAAGCCATGCGATGCTCAAATCTTTGTTTCTATACTCATTTTGTCATTTAAACTAGCACAACAAGAATTGAAAGCGTTGGCTGAACAGTCTAGTATTTTCTTTTAGGTCGAGGAGGCAGTGATGGTTTTTGAAGATGACTCTCCGGGGCCTGTGGAGGTGGTGGGAACTCCAGGAACATTGCGAAACCTATCTGCCTGGACCATCTCCATGCCTTTTGTGGATTTCTATGAGGACGACTTGAAGAAAGAACGCATTCCAGTCTTCTGTATCGACGTGGAGCGCCATGATAGAAAGAACGGTCAGAAAGACATTTCACTTTACCAGTGTTACCAGAGTTTTATGTCATGATTTCCCCTGAATCTGTCCACTTCTACACTACCTTCTGACATAATTTACTCACCCTAATGTCATTACAAACACGTGATTTTCTTTTTCATGGAACACAAAAGGAGATGTGCAACATCTGAAGCTTTGGTTCTCAATATGGTGATTTATACTGTCAAGCTCTAAAAGGGATAAAAACCACCATTAAAGTTTCATTAAAGTGGTCAATATGACACTGTATCTCAAGACTTTTTAAGTTATATGATAGTTTTGTGTGAGGAACTGATCCAAATTCAAGTCATTATTCTCGGCCGCAGCTCTCAATTTGTTTTATTTTCTTGTTTTCAATTATAAGACTGTGCCTTTCTCATTATGCAAGGTTTGTTGTTTGTATGATCACGTTAAGACAGCTATGTGAATCTGATTTAAACATTTGCAAAAGTGGATTCAGAGTTTGGTAAACTGGAATAATTTCCACAAAGCACTTCAAACCTTGAATCAATTCAGAACTCTGATCCTACGTTTGCATCGTCACTGAAAGATGTTCACAGAAGTCTCTTTGTGTGTTATATATATATATATATATATATATATATATACTGGCGGCCAATTTTGGAATAATGTACAGATCCATAATACTCTTCCAATTATCTGTTGCCCAATGTCTGTGTATCTTTGCCCACTCTAACATTTTCTTAATGATTTTTTTGTCCTCAAAACAATGATTGACTGACGAAACACAAAGACAATGTTAAGCTCCATTTAATGAACCAAATAGCTTTCAGCTGTGTTTGATATAATGGCAAGTGATTTTCTAGTACCAAATGATCAATATAGCATGATTATACAAAGATAAGGTGTTGGAGCGATGGCTGCTGGAAATGGGGCATGTCTAGATTTAAGATTAAGATTCAACAATTTGATCAAATATGACTTTTTTTCAAATGGTGATGGTGCTGTTTTTTTTATATCAGTAATGTCCTGACTATACTTTGTGATCTGTTGGATGCCAGTTTGGTGAATTAAAGTACCAATTTCCTTCCAAAACAGCAAAATCTGTACATTATTCCAAAATTTGGCCCCCAGTGTATATTCCAATGTTTTAGTAAAAATATATGAAGGTAAATATTGCTCTTTATTAATATTCATTGTTATTTTGGTCCAGATAAGATGAAATAAAAAATGGAACGCCAACTGTGACTGTCAGACCCAGTCACCAGTGTTCATCTTGTCAACGAAACCACTGACGGAGATTAAGTTAACTGACGAAGCATTTTTAGTTCGTCAACAGTTAGAATATGAGAAAATAAGAAGCATCATGACGACACTTAAACCATTTTATTAAAGAAAACTGTTGAGGAAAATATGATGAGAAAACAATTATACTGCAAGACAAAAACAGAAAAAGAAACATCCGTTTATGGAAGAAGATATTAGATATTAGAAATGGATTAATCGAATCCAATAATCCAGTATGTTGGGATTTACCTCGCTTGAGCTGCGTGAGTTAAACACACTGAACACTTAATTTTTCAAATGAAGCGTTTTAAAATTGGTTTATTACCTCATTTAAACACATCATATTTATACATGAGATGAATCACTATATCCACAACTAATGTGTAATTGCAATTTACATCTGCACAGACAATGAAGTGAATGAATGAGCAGGTCAATTTGAACTAAATTACACGCTATTCTTAATAAAAACAAACACACCATGCACAATGCAATAACTGGCTAAACACAAAAATTTAAGAACAATCTCAAATGCATATAGAATTCAAACAAAGCAAGAGAACTTCTATAGAGTAGCTAATACTTCAGTTTGTTCATTAGCTAGACAGCTGTACTGTATTTTGTATGTAGACCATCTTTTATATGTTTGATACATGTTTAAATTAATAATATATATTTTTTCTACATGTTTGAATATTTGATTCAAGTTTGGTCTGTTACAGTTTGTCTCACATTTTGCACATTCTCATTATAAACAAAATAATTTTAGTTGACTAAATGCCACTTTAGTAAAATGGACTAAAATGAATGAATTTGATTTTGAAATGAATTTTGAAAAACATTTTTATCAAAAGACTAGTAAGACTAAAACAAAATCATGCTAAAATGAACACTGCCCATCACCCGACACCAGTGCAAGGGTAAATAAATCATGAAAAAAACATTTGGGTGAACTTTTCCTTTAAATGTAATGCAAGAACAGAAGTGGACTATTTGTTAAAATGGCTATTTGTTCTGCAGTGGGACATGAGACTGAAATGTGGTCCGTTTATAGAAGATACCTGGAGTTTTACGTGCTAGAGTCCAAACTCACAGAATTTCATGGTAAACTTCATCTTTGACTCCTTCTCTCTTCATGATAAAGTCTTTTAGTTTGTAGTTCATTCATCTGTTCAGCTTGATTTCATTTTGCAGGCCCATTCCAGGACACCCAACTCCCTTCCAAAAGAATTATTGGACCAAAGAATTATGAGTTCTTGTCCTCCAAACGAGGTGATTTTGAGGAATATTTACAGGTAATTTTTATTGATTCATTTGGCAGAGACTCATCTTACAATGCATTCACAGTAAATATTTGATTAACCTTTATTAACACTACACTGTAGATGCAGTTTTTGTGTCTGTGTGTTGGTTTGGTTTTTGCTTTGTTCAGGAAAAAAAATCATATCCATTCAAAATAGGGATGGGTATTTCGAATAATTTTGTAGTCGAGTACTTTAGAATTTAAGTTGGCATAAGGCAAAATTGCAGTGAGATAAGCAGTTTCATTGTTTCCCACAGCAGTCAAAGGCACAAAGCACAATCCAATTGTAATATTCGAGTAGTGTTTTTACTAGTTGAATATTTAAAGTTGAACAAGTACTCGATTAATCGATTACTCGTGCACATTTAAAAATATAATCTTTGAGCTGAAATTATCAGGTATCTGTTTAAAATGTTGGCCATGATTAAATAATGCAATTTAAACTAATGTATGTATGTGTGTGTGTTTTGTGCAGAAACTGCTTCATCACCCAGAGCTGAGTAACAGTCAACTGCTTGCAGATTTCCTCTCGCCTCACAGTATAGAGTCACAGTTCCAGGACAAAAGGTTGCCAGATGTTAACCTGGGTATGTTAACCTCACCAAACCACAATACCACATACACATCATTTGCTCCGATGACTTTACTTCATTTCATTTAGTGTTGTAAAAGCAACTCTAATTGGATTGAATTGTCATTTTATGTATTCAACACACTATAATGAAAATGACAATGCTCCTAATTGAAAAACTAAAACCGAAAACTGAAAACTGAGTTATTATATCTGGTTCATGATCTTATAGTATTGGGATTCTTAACTGTGATATTGAAATATTTATTTGTGATTAATCACATTATTTTTCATAGTTACAAATGATTAATCACAGATTTTGAGTGCTTAAATTTGACTCTCTATATATTTATTTCTTACAAAAGTAAACAAAAACAATATGTAGCAACAATGTTTTATTAACATTTTCCAAACTAAGTTTTCTACAGTATAATGCAATAAAATGGCACCAGTTTTAGTAGCATTAAATGTTTTCCAAATCTTAGTGAGAGTTTGACTAAATGAAAGGACTAGTCCCCATAGGTTGAGTTTTCAAGGTATATATATATATATATATATACCTGGCTGAGGGAAGGAGGTTCTCACCCAAGATTTGACGGTACATGGCCCCGTCCATCCGTCCCTTTTATGCGGTGAATTTGTCCTGTGGATAGTTTGCTTCTGTGAACAGGTGTCGTTTATACAGGTAACAAACTGAGGTTAGGAGCACTCCCTTTAAGAGTGTGCTCCTAATCTCAGCTCGTTACATGTATAAAAGACACCTGGGAGCCAGAAATCTCTTATTGAGTTGAATACTTATTTCCCTTATTAAATTACAATTCAAATAATACAATTTTTGAGATGCGTTTTTTCTGGATTTTATTTGTTTTTCTGTCTCTTACTGTTCAAATTAACCTACCGTTAAAATTATAGACTGATCATTTCTTTGTCAGTGGGAAAACGTACAAAATCAGCAGGGGATTTCCCTCACTGTGTATATATATATATATATATATATATATATAAGTGTGCAGTTCAGCAATATGATAGAATTATGTAGTTGAGTTTCTAAATAAAAGCCTGTAAATCATTCTGACAGTTTGATTTAACCCTAAAATGAATAATGACATTTCAAAAATGACCTGGGTGAAAATTAGAAGTTTATTCTTTATAACATAAAAGGAGATAGTTCACCTAAAAATTAAAATTCTGAATTTATTCACCCTCATGTCATCCCAGATGTTCTATCTTCTGCAGAACACAAATGAACATTTTTAGAAGAATATTTCAGCTCTGTAGGTCCATACAATGCAAATGAATGGTAACCAAAATTTTGACACTCTAATATTCACAAAAAGGCAGATTAAAGTAATCCATAAAGCTCCGGTAGTTTAATCTGTAATCAGAAGTGATATGATAGGTGTTGGTGTGAAACCGATCAATATTCAAGTTCTTTTTTTTTTATACTATAAATCTTCACTTTCACATTCTTTTCACATTCACACAATGGTAGTAACCCAGCATAACAGAATTGGTTCTAAATCCCAAAATAACTGAACATTAAACACTATCAGGTCTCCTGCTTTTCTCACCTTGTGCAAAAACACAAAGTAACACTTAATTTAAAAATGTTTACCCTCCCATACAATTCCCATGCAAATGCATTCTACAAATTTTCTGGCAAGTTTTAGTTTGTCAGCCAAAATTATTTACGTATTATTAAGTCCCAAAACAAATTAAGTAAAATTCTATGCAAAAATATTTTTTTTTGTTTTGTTTTTTGCATTGTTGCTGAACATACCAATTGGTTCACATTCACTCTACAAAATGTAATGCACATTTTAGAGAATGACATTCTTTGAAAGCAAGGAAGACAAGTTTAGAAGCTAAAAAAAAAATGGTGGTGTAGATCACAAATAATATGATTTAGTAAATCGGATAACCAGCTTTTTCCCATTTTTTCAGTGAAGGTAAAATGTATGTCTTGGGTCCTGTAACTGGTCTCTGTTTCTTTTATTTAAAGTTGTAATTGCTGTTTTTTGCCTTCTCGCGTTATTTAAAATAGTCCTGCTGTGTTACAGTTGAATTGTCATATAAAAAGTTACGATTTTCAATGTCAATTAATTTGAGCTCATAAAAGCTACATATTATTAAGAGATAATTCAAAAGAATGAGCTAAATGCTTTAAAAAAAATGTTAAATAGTTTTAGATGAATTATAGCATGTCACACAGCAGTTTACATACGCCTTAGCCAAATACATTTAAACTCAGTTTTTCACAATCCCTGTCATTTAATCATTGAAAACATTCACTGTCTTAGGTCAGTTAGGATCACTAATTTTTTTAAGAATGTGAAATGTCAGAATAATAGTAGAGATTATTATTTCTTTCAGCTTTTATTTCTTTCATCACATTCCCAGTGTGTCAGATGTTTACATACACTTTGTCAGTATTTGGTAGCATTGCCTTTAAATTGTGTATTACATTGGTATCCTTCATGCGGTAGAGCCATTGAAGTGGGGTAGGTTCCGAGCAGAGAGTGAAGGCCCGCCCCATCAGGTAGTACCGTAGAATGAGGACCGTCCACTTGATGGCCAGACACTCCTTCTCCACTGTGCTGTTCTTTGTCTCCATTGTGTTCGGGCAAGCAATAGGGATGGCTACGAATCACCCCTCCCAGTTCTGTCTCGATGTGGTGCTGGATATGGTTCCGTACGACCCGGTAGAGGGAGAACACGTCTGCAAATTTTTGTTGCAACTTGGCAAACCCTGCAAGCTGATACGGTGAGAGGTGGTCTCCACAAGTGACCGGAGTGTTATGATTAGGTTTTTTTTATTCACCTCCATCACGAGCTCCACCCTCTCCGGAACTACCGTAGCCAACGTCACATGGACCGCCTCCCTCCACAATTTCAGGAGGTTGAGGTGATATACTTGATATACTCTATCGGTTCACTTTACCTCATAATCGAGATCCTCCACTCTATGTTTTGTTCCCCGAAATTTAATTGCAAGGGTCACCACAGAGTATTTGTGAATATCCCCATGCACACATTTCACCTTCACCATTTAGCTGTGCCCAATGCCCCATGTCGAATCAAGTGTTGTTGGATAGTGGTTTGATTACAACCGGTGTCCCCCCTTTGATTCTTACCAGTATCCGGTCGGGGACAGCCTGCTGGGCTTCGGGGATCCAGACCACCATCCTCAGCTCCATCTCGGGCATTGATCCCGGAGGTGTCCCGGACCCCTGCATCTCCAGCAGGCTGGCCTAGACGTCATGCCCACAAGTGTGTCGGCATACACTTCCACCTGAGGGGGAGAGTGGCAGTGCACTGTAGAGGCAGGGGTGTGTGTCCACCACTTTGCGCAGGGAACTGGCCTCTGTGGTGGAGCTCCTCACCTCCATGGGGCAGGAACGGGCTCTGGGGAGAGAGCAGAGTGAGAGGTAGGGGGGAACAGACAGAAGGAGGAGAGAGAGAGAAGAGGGCTCTTCCGCCCTTGATTACGCCGCCATATGGTCCTCTGCCAATCCGACTGCTTCCTCGAGCAATGGCGGGTGGTGGCACTGGACCACTTTTGCAGTTGACAGATCAGCTCTTCCAGCACCACTAGGTCGACCACTGCCTCGACATCGCGAGTCCCCGCCAGCAGCCACTTCCGGCACGTGTCTCGGAGTGGTTGGGAGAACGCAAACGTGCGGCCTGTCCTCTCCAGCTTCAGGGTTCTTAAGAGCTGGTGGTACTGCTCTGGACTGCGGCCAACTTGTTGCAAAATGGTCTTCTTTAGACCCTCATAAGCCAGGATGTTAGCCGGCGGCAGTTGTTGCGCCACGAGCTGGGCTACCCGGGACAGCAAAGGAAGGAGTCTGGCCACCCACTGGTCACGCGGCCAGCCCCAGATCTCTGCGTTTCGCTCAAAAAGATTGATGAAGGCCTCTGGGTTGTCTTCCGTCCCCATCTTTAAGAGTGTGGGCTGGGGCAGTGGGCTGTGGCTGTCCGGGGTCACGGCCGGGGCTCTCTCCTGGCTGAGGAGGCTCCGGATCTCCGAATCTTAAAGAAACGGCGGTCTTGTTCTTGGCGCAGCTCAAGCAGGGTTTTTTGATGAGTTTGATGTAGGCCGGCAAGGGACTGGAGGACTTCGGCCAACTGGTGAAGGGCTCCAAGGGGCATACTTCAAGCAAGTGTGAGAATTGTCAATAAGGAGGACACTTAGGCAGGTTGCTACACTCACGGGTAAGGATTTTAATGTCCACACTTCAGCGCTCACAGCGTCACACAATCTTTTTTCAGCTTCACAATAATGAACTTTTCAGCTTCACAATAATAAACTTTATGGACCCAGGCTCTCTCCCCAGACTGTTGGTTGTGTGGCTGATTTTATGCCACTCTCCCCATGCTCACTGGAATTAGAAACAGGTGTTAGGCATAATTTAGCTCAGTTGTAAGCGCCCTTAACGCTTTCTCTCCAGAGGGGCGCTTGACCATGCCCCTGCTGCCACAACCATGTAAAATTGAATTTTGCATATTAGGTCCCCTTTAAAGGCAATGCTACCAAATAAAAAAAGTGTATTTAAATTTCTGACCCACTGGAAATGTGATGAAATAAATAAATAATTAATTCTCTCTCTAATAAATCATTATCTCTACTATTATTATGACATTTCACATTCTTAAAATAAAGTAGTGATCCTAACTGATCTAAGACAGGGAATATTTTCTACGATTAAATGTCAGGAATTGTGAAAAACTGAGATTAAATGTATTTGGCTAAGGTGTATGTAAACTTCTGACTTCAACTGTATATATACTGTGTATATATATTTGTGTGTGTGTGTGTGTGTGTGCGCGGGCGTGTGTGCATGTTTGTATTGGTATAAACATATAATGGTATGATTATTTTAATCTCTGTTGCTCTGCAGGAAAAATATTCAAGTCCGTTCCTGGAAAACTTATGAAAGAGGTGAGAATATGGATTTTATTTTCTACTTGTTTTTCCACCCCAAGATACTGATCTTAAATGAAACGACTTTCTTTTTAAGTTGTTTAACACCTCTGCTCTCAATAAAACATTATTATTATGGTACTTTGCCTCATGAAGTTGTGAATGTCTGATGTGGAACTTCTTTAATGAGTGAAATCCTTATAAAACAACTGTCTAGTTTCCTACGTGTACGAGTTCAGTTATCCTAATAACTCTAAACAGTTTTAAAGGTGAAGGGTGTTATTTTTGGGGGGATTGATACCTTCTCCAATTTATTCCTCCCGTGTAAATATGCAGGGTCAACTTTAAATAAATGATTTGTAGGTTGATTTCCCTGAATAGTGTGACTCTATCAGACCATTGCTCTATTTATTTGAGTGACCCGTCCAGTCTGACCCAGCAACAGTGTCTCAACCAGTGGTGTGAGTTTGGTCCGTGACTGGTTTCCATTAAATATTAATTTCAGTTTGGGTGACGCACGTGGCATGTCAGTGGTGTTTTGATGTTTGAAATGTGCTAATGTAATAATTTTAAGGCATGATTTTCAATCACGTTTTTCGTTTAAAGTGCTCAATGAGGATTTTAAGACATTACAGACTCAACAGTGCAATGTTCTGGAAAGCTGCTTTGAAATGATATCTGTTGTGAAAAGCACTCTACAAATAAAATGACAACTTGAAATGACTTTACAGTGTCTTTGTTTGTCACTGGTGAAATATTTCAAGACTATGGTGTCAATATGGGTTTTCTCTGTTTTTTTTTTTTTTTAGAAAGGGCAGAATCTGGAACCGTTTATCCAGTCGTTCTTCAGCTCCTGTGAATCCCCTAAACCCAAACCCAGCAGACCTGAACTCACCATCCTCAGCCCCACAGCAGAAAATAACAAGAAGGTTGTTCACTACTCTTGACCTCATGTAAAGTGTTTTAAGTAACGTTAAAGGGATAGATCACGCAAAAATGAAAATTCTCTCATCATTTAATCATTTAGGTGCGTATGACGTTCTTTCTTCTACTTAACACAAATGAAGATTTAAAAAATAATCTCTCAGCTCAGTAGGGCCATACAATGTTAGTGAATATTGATCAGACCTTTGCTCCAAAAATCACAAAGGAAACATTTAAGTCCTTTTTTACTCTAAATATCCACTGTAACTTTCACATCTGAAAGTGAAAGTTACAGTGGAGATTTAGAGTAAAAAAGGACTTAAATATTGATCTGTTTCTCACCCACACCTATTATATCACTTCTGAAGATGTGGATTTAACCTCTGGATTACTTTGTTTCCTTTGTGATTTTTGGAACTACAAAGGTCTGATCACCATTCACTTGCATTGTATGGACCAACTGAGCTGAGATATTTTTCTTAAAATCTTAATTTGTGTTCAGTAGAAGGCAGAAAGTCATACACACCTGGGATATCATGAGGGTGAGTAAACGATAAATTTTTAGGTGAACTTTCCCTTTAGTATGGAATATATGGATCATTTCATATCAAGGAAATGCTGCCATGTGTGCCTGATAGATATATATATATATATATATATATATATATATATATATATATATATATATGGGGGGTATTTGGAGTGGGCCTGTCGTGGGAGTTCTTTGTCGCCTTGGGTATTCATGCTAGCGACACCTTTGATTTTAATGGGAATGACAATGAGGCAGTGAGGAATAGACTTACAGTCTTTTTAATGGGCTGTAATGCAGTTTAAAGTGTTTTTGAATTGTTCCGTTAATTGAAAAAAATATCTGTCCGAGAACATTCAGTATACAAAGCACTCCAGACAACATGAGTTGTGGAAAATGATATGTGATCTAGGAGCTTTATACAGCTTTATACCATTCGTGCCATTGAAGAAGAAGCCTTTTATTTGATTTTTTTCACACATTATACATTTGCACTTATACACAGTGAAATACTTTTTTTCATATATCTCAGCTAAGCTGGGGTCAGAGCGCAGGGTCAGCCATGATATGGCACCCCTGGAGCAGATAGGGTCAAGGGCCCAACAGTGGCATCTTTTTTCGGAGCTGGGGCTTGAACTTCCGACCTTTTGGTCAGGAACCCAGAGCGTTAACAGCTGAGCCACCACTGCCCAAGAGACTGGAAGTCTATCCCTCACAACCTCATTGTCATACCCTGAATAATGTCTATGCTTTTTAGGCATTTCATGAAATTCTTCATTAAAAAGTTCTAAGGAAATAATGAATGGGAAAAATACTTCTGGAACCCAGATGGCTGAAAAAGCAGACTGGCACTGTTGCTCTCTCTTGATAACAAATTAAATTTTGCTACTACACACACCTTGTTATAAGTTACACATTAACACTGAAAAAATATAAATTAATGACTGATGATTGTTCTCTTTCAAAACATATTTTGTGCAACGACCATTAAATCCTGTTACATTTCAAATGTTTTGAGGTTGTGTGTTGCATGGTTGGAAAAAAGTAAAAGTGTAATAACGCCTTTAACCTGCAAATACCTGCAAACAATATTGCTCCACACATTATTTACAATCAGTATTCTTGTACTTTGGTACATTGTGCCAAGAACCATTTATTTCACCCTGAGTTAAACTATTGAGGTTGATAAGGCCGATAAAAGTTTAAACTTAATGTAATTGAATATGAATTATTAGATTTAGTCTTTGTATATTTTTTCTATAACATTCTAAATACGATTTCTTCTCCTGTTATGTAGCTGTTTAATGAGCTGTACAAAAACAACGCCAATCTACCTGAAGGTCTGGAGAGAAAGCACAACCAGAACTATTTCATGGAGCTCATGGAGGTTGATGGAATTTATGACTACTTGATGTACATTGGTGAGTGAATTTCATTCAAACACATCGAATTTACTCTTATTTATGTGCACAATTCATATTTTGTTCCATACTACAAGCTCCAAGGGGACAAAAAAATATTATAAAAGTAGTCTATACATAACTTGTGTACTATGATAGCATTGTGTAATGGAACAGACTGCAATTTGGTTTGTTATTCTCTGCAAATCATCCCCTCCACTGAAATGGCATTGATACAAAAACAGCATTAACTGTAATCGAATGCGAGGCACAGTCTAGATGTGTGTGTACAAGTGCTTTCCTGCTAGATTTCCATTATGCCTAATATGTGCTGATGTACCATTTAACAACTTGTCCCAGGTCGCGTGGTGTTCCACATGCCTGACTGGCTACATCACATCCTGAGTGGAGGTCGTATACTCTTGAAGAGGACTCTAGAGGCATACGTAGGACACCATTTCCAGTGCAAACTAGATCAGATCATGCAAGAGCACCGCCTGGTCTCCCTCATCACACTACTGAGAGGTTTGTGTGCTACAGACCACCTTTATAAAGTCAGATCTTTAACTTCTAAATACGTCATGTTTGTTAAACTCAAATATTGCCTGGATGTGTCGTGAACACTTAAACTGGTCATGGCTGTGAATTGTGTGCAGATGCAGTGTTCTGTGAGAGTACAGAAGAACGGTCTCCTGAAGACAAACAAAGACGAGCCAAACAAACCTTTGAAGAGATGATGAAATACCTGCCAGGTACTTTGAGTCATGCTTTACTCAGATCAGCAATGAGAATTGAGATTCTCTCATTTGTTTGTGACCATGCCATGCCTCTTATACACGGAGTGGCCTGGTAGAGAGGGGGCGCTAATAATGGGATAAAATATTATGGTATTGTACAACCACTTGCTTGATCGGCACATAGCAGGTGTCGTTTTAAAGCTTTTACTCCTTTCTTTACAATGAATACTGCTGAGCTGACCAATTAGAACATAATTCACAAATTTGCTATCACAACATTCAACAACCAGTAAAAAGATCATACATTTCACACAGCCATGTGTTATATATCTTTGGTAAGGTCTTGATTAGAATAATACAATGAGCAGATTTATTTCACTCGGAGATCAAACTACAGTGAGAAATAATTTGTGAAATCCACATGTATAATAAACAGATAAACTGAATATTCATCACATTTTGTTTTATTACTTCATGAAAAATAAACATGATATAGAAAGTGACATATCACAACTTGCAGCAGACCAATCAAACAAGCCCATACTCAGCGTAATGTGATAAAACATGTTCCTTGCATCATAGATGTGTTAGATCATTCTCATTAGATGTCTTGAGATTGTTAGAATCCAGGCATGATTCCAATGTGGTTGAGCAGAGCCAAGGGCGCACACACACAGACTGCACACAAGAGGGTGCCAATGCACATTTACACAGAGTGATGGAATATGGTGCTCATATGATCTGTTTTTTATTATTTGGGACACATTTTATATAAGTCTAACCATTTTTATATATTTTTTAGATGTTTGCAGTCATAGTTTTCAGTTATTCAGTTTTAATGTTCAATAAAACACCTGAATACTTGCTTGGAAGGGATTTTGGACTCTTAAGAGTAATGAAAGGCCACTAGTGTCCAAATGTTTCCTTTGTAGTATCACAAACACATTTTTTCCAAGTACACTTGAAATGTTGGGGAACAACACAAAAGTTTTTTCTGACCTCTCTTATTTTTATCCTTAGATAATTTGTCAAAAAAAGAAAAACAACAGAAAACATACTTAGAACAACTACTATTTGGTGAGTTTTCTCAGCAGTTTCTAAAACGGAAAAGCACAGAATTGTCCAAATAAATGTTTTCTTATATACACTACCATTCAAAAGTTTAGGGTCACTTACTCATTCTTAAAGGTTTTATTTTAGAATAATAGTAGTCATCACAACTATGGAATAATAGAAATGGAAATATGGGAATTGTGATGTGACTGAAGATGCTAAAATAACAGTTTTGATATATTTTGGATTTATTTATATTTTTAAAGTAGTCACCCTTTGCCTAGAATTTGCAGACATGTACTCTTGACATTTTCTCAACCAACTTCTTGAGGTATCACCCTGGAATGCTTTTTAAACAGTATTGAATGAGTTCCCATCTATATGCTGGGCATAGTGGCTGCTTTTCTTAATTATTCGGTCCAAGTCATCAATTTCAAAAAGTGTTTTTAATAAAATATTAGTTTAGTAATAAAATAAATTAATATGTTGGCACAATTATATTTTTGTCTACAAAATGTAATATATACGGGACACGATTATTTTAGGAGCTCATATTTTCAGGACAGCTTTCTCATGAAGTTTATTCTTACATATGAAACATCTTTAACTTTTTATTATGTTTGATTCATGTTTAAAAAAATTTAAGTAGTTCATACATTTTAGGATATTTTATTATTTTGCACATTATCAATAACTAAAATGTTATTTTTAATGGCTCAAATTTTATGCCATATTAGTCAGATTAAAATTAAATAAAATGATGGAATACTGACTGAAGGATATTTTTGTCGAAAGACACAAATTATGGCTAAAGTAAAAAACGGTGTAAAAATGAACACTGGTGTTGGGCCACCATTGATCTAAATGCTATAGATCATATTGGGACGAATAAGGAAGTTTTCCTTCAATATTCTCACTTTTGCCGCAAAAGTGGGTGCAGCTGCAGACTTCGAAATCAGTTTTGCCGATTAATCTGTGCCGATAAGTGGCTTTTTGGAACTAGGTAACTGGCGAAATATTATGCTGATGGTGGTTTCAGATAGATTTGGTTTATTCCTCTGTAGCCGGCACTGGTTTTACAGTACAACAGTGACCTCTAGAGATGCAATAAAAATCACTTACACATTTTGTGGATCCCAATCTATCAGCATTGACAATATTCATCCATATTTGTATCCACACTTCAATGCATATTTTGATAAGATAATAAAGGGCATAAAAAACTAAATGTGAGTATATGGAAACGTGCCATTCTAAGCACATACATTGTCTCCAACTTCATATTTTGTGAATACTAATAAACCTTATTCCTGGTGAAATATGTACATTTACAAAACTCTTAATCTAGTGAATATATATATATATATATAGGCTTAATTTGGTAAATAGCCCACTGACCTACAGAGCAGTGTAATGGATCCAAGTCTTCTTCATTTCAAAATAAGAGTCCCCCTGTGTGTTTTGGACTTGTTTATAGTTAAAAGTCCTGCATTATGCACCAATTTTTTTTCTTTTTCTGGTTATTATTGGGATTTTGTCTGAACAATAAACCGTATCTGGGATTTTATTCATTTCATTCTCGGTAAGGAATTAACATTCTGTAAATCTTTTAAAACTATTGACCGAGCAATCATTACCTGCTTTTTCCACCACCCTAGTTATCGAATCAGCAAAATCCACGATCAGTTGACCTCTAGGATATTGATTGTTAACAATACTCTTAACAAATTGTTAAGAAAATTTGGCTCAAGACCATTGTGTTCTGTGTCTGCTCTGTCTAGCAAAACTGCGTTAATGCCCCCATAAAATGTTTTTCCGATATACACCGATTAGCCACAACATTAAAACCAACTGCCTAATATTGTGTAGGTCCCCCTAATGCCACCAAAAGAGTGCCAACCTGCATCTCAGAATAGCATAGTAGGTCCACAGAACTGCCCCATACTGGATGTTTTTCGCTTTTGCCACCATTCTGAGTGAATTCTACGGACCGTTGTGCCCAAAAATCCTAGGAGATCAGCAGTTACTGAAATACTCAAACCAGCCCATCTGGCACCAACAATCATGCCACGGTCCAAATCACTGAGATCACATTTTTCCCTATTCTGATGGTTGATCTGAACATTAATATCTTTATGATTTTATACACTGCAGCCACATGAATGGCAGATTAGATAACCGCATGGATGATTGTTGGTGCCAGATGGGCTGGTTTGAGTATTTCTGTAACAGCTGATCTCCTGGGATGGTGCCAAACACTAAAAAAAATCCAGTTTTTTCAGAGGGGCAGTTCTGTGGATGGAAATGCCTAGTTTATGAGAGAGCTCAACAGAGAATGGCCAGACTGGTTTGAACTGGCAAAGTCTACGGTAACTCAGATAACCGCTCTGTACAATTGTGGCGAGAAGAATATCATCTCTGAATGCTATTCTGAAATGAGGGTTGACACTGTTCTGGTGACACAAAGGGAACCTACACAATATTAGGCAGGTGGTTTTAATGTTGTGGCTGATTGGTGTATATTGATTTTATTTTTATGCTACATGCATGGACTATTGTTGATATTTTATGTAAATATAAATGTATGTATTTGTGAAGGACTTTTGTTGTCTTTGTCAGATGTAGTGGGGAAATGTATCGGTGAAGAAGCAAAGTATGAGGGCGTCAAGATGCTTTTCAATGCCATTCAGCAGCCCCTCCTCAACAAACAGGTATGTACATATGTTTAAAGACATACACTTGCCTAAAATACAGCCATTCTACTGTACCACACACTGTTCTCTGCTAAATCTCTCTTTTGTTACTCCTAACAGGTGACGTATGTTTTGCTTGACATCGCTGTTCAGGAGCTCTTTCCAGAACTCAACAAGGTAGCTGTCTACTGTCCCATAGTCACACAAACATGCAAAGTGGTGCACTTTGAAATTTATTAAAGGAAACGTTCAACCAGAAATTAATATTCCATCATCACTTAACCTCACGTTGTTCCAAACCTATTTGACAAACTATAGTTTAATCAATATTCTATATTTTTTAGATATAATTTCAGTTTATACTGACCACATCTTTCAAGCTCCAAAAAGGGCTAAAACCAAAAAGATATCGAAAGACTCATCTGGTGTATTCCAAGTCTTCTGAAGTCATACGATAGCTTGAGGTGAAGATTATCAGCAAATAATCACTAAACACACTTGTTATCACACACAAAGCTAACGTACGGCTTCAGAAAAGTTGGAATGTAGCACACAAGTCAAATCTACAACTTAAAATATATTTTATGGTGCTCTTTTGAAGTGGTTACTATGAACTGTTTTATGGAAAAGAGCTCTGTGAACATTCTTTAAAAATTCTCTGTTTTTGTTCATGCAGGTTTGGAAGGACATGAAGGTTGCCAAATAATGACGAAATGTTCATTTTGGGGTGAACTATCTCTAATTGTTTGTCGTTTTGTTTTTATGTAGAAGGCTGGTCTTTCTACAAGATGGCTGTGAAACATTCTCAGACGCCCAGAAGATCCATTAACATATTAACATGTTATTTTATTACACTGTTCAAATACAGTTATTTATTCACTCTAATGAGGTGCATCTAACCATTTATTTGAACCCTTAACTGTAACAGAATAATGACATTATAACATCAGAAAAACACACAAAAGTCATATAAGACTATCAGTGTAACATCCTTCATTACAGATGTAAAGATTTTCAGCTTTGGTTTAAACGATTAAACAGACATGAGATACAGAGACAAATATACTATATATATATAAATAATGTACAAAACTTAATTAACGTAATTGAGTCATATAGTGTAAAACATTTTAGAACCAAGTGCAAAATAAAAATCTTTTAAAGGCCCTGAAAACAATGTTTTTGTCTTTGAAATAAGCAAACCAAAGTCTTATTATATCCAGCTCCTCTGTCACTGCTCATTTGTAGTAAATCAAAACCTATTAAATTATTTATTCACATTTCATTTCAAATAAATGCTTAAGAACAGGTGTACAGTAACTACCTGGGCAAAGTAGGGTTAGTTTTTTTTATCACCAAACTAACCACCAACTTCATTGTCACTAACTGTGCTGTTTATCATCGATATTATCAACAAATGGGACAAAAATGACTTTACCCTTTTTATATTATAATGTGACTCTCGTGAAAAAATGTCTTGGTAACTATCATCCATAACCAATTATGTTCATGACATTTAACCACATTGAATTCTTATTATTGTAATACACTAATGAAAATCACCCTCTTGACATAATGCTTTTATTATTAAATAATAAAATAAATGTCACAAAACAAATTGAATGGTCCTAAAACAAGCTTCATTTTCATTAAGCAAAATATAATCTGTAATTTTTTTCTTTTGATTTTGGGGTGAAATATGAACGGAACAGGTTTCTCAGTTATGGTATACAGTCTGGAAAAAAAATAACATTTTGCAAAATATTGTCTATGTATTTTGATAAAATTGAATTGAGAATGATGTAGATATAAAAAAGAGGTACAGAAAAAATGCAGTCCAGTTAAAAGAAATAAAGTTCATATCTGTCTTTTGTCCTCAACCATTTTCTTTTTAAAGCATCTTAAAGTTTTACTTAAATTTCAAAGGTTTGACTTAACTTTTAATTTGACTTTTGTATTTTTTCCCCTCTTACTGAACAGTTAAATGCAAATGGCTACACATCCATGTTTCACAAGTACTTTAAATATCTCTAATCTCACATGCTAAACCAACATGACCCATAATACCCACACCAGTAGGAGGATGGGCAAATATCCTCGCTGTCCAATAGAAGAGTTTAATAATTGAATCCGTCCTTCCACAGCAGGATGAACTCTCTTTCTCTCCGAGATGTAGCTGGCAACAACTGAGATATCCAGGTTACCTATGGAACATGTAATATGTAGTAATACTGTGCACTTGATGAAATACATTGTAGCTGCAAGCAGCGATTATGGGGCCGAACACACCATCGGCACACCAACTGTATGTTGAGAAGATTTATTTGGTAATAACACTCTCATGGGTGATTTCAGGAATAGAATTTAAATGGCTATGAATAGATTAAAAATTCTTAACAGATTTACAACTTTTAACTTTTAACCAATAGGTGGCACTGCATCCAAATTTACATCATATCAGGCAATGTGGCAATAGCTATATTTCCATCCAAATTGTGAATTTATTAATGTATGCAAAAGATCGGACTCTCTCAAAAACAATTTGCGAATAAAACAGTTTAAAGAGGACAAACTCGTCACTCACACAATGGCGTGAAATGAAGATGGAAGGTGAAGCCACTGTGCCACTTTAATTGAAGTTTTTTTTTTGAAGGTTCTCTGATTGGTGGATCTTTCACTGCTGTACCACGAGTACTAGCCCAGATAGCAAAAAAATATCCGCACGGCTTCTTTTTGCCGCCGTCCCTAAGCTGTCGGCTATAGGTGCGTCCCACTGGCGGGGATGAAACGTTTGCCGCCGAATTCGTCACTCTCATTTCTTGCGATATGCTGCCCGCGAAAAGCTGGCGGGCCGCTCGCTTCATTTTCTCTGGCGGTTGCCTCGGGCTGATCGACCGCGGGCGGCTGGCGGCAAGCCGCTTTGAAATACAAGGATTTCTACTCTCAAAATCGACCAGCCATGTTGGCTATTTTTTGCTCCAAAGCCATTAGGGTTTATAACAGAGTCTTGACTCTTGATTCCATGATAAGGTAAGGTTTAGGAAATGACATTTAAATTACTTTGAAACTCTGAAGCGATTATACAGTAATATATGTAAAATATATTGAATTATTTTATGCACTTGAAAATTGTTTACATTTCTTTGATTGATGCACATTTGACATGCACCAATAAACCAAAAAGAATTCCTTTTGTAAAACTGACTTGGCAATAAATATCTTTATGATTCTGATTCGGTTTTAAAATAGATATTTAATTCATGGTATGAACAATTTAGCAGAATAAATTGATGAAGTTAGACTTTTCACGAATGCCTGACTATCAGTGAACAGTGAAAGACATCTGCAACATGGCCAAAATCTCAGGTATACTTTAATTTTTTTTATTAATTTGCAACCATGGTGATATCTGTCATAAACATGAAAATCCCTGTTTTGACGTGAAGGATAAACTCAATGAAATAGCGAAATTATCCTCTGGTTTCACAGTTGCGCAGAAATTTCGTTTATGTCTACATTTTTTCCAACCTCGATTTTTTTTTTTTTTTTTGTTATTTTACCTTTTACAGGTTTAGCAATTATGACCTATACAAATGTTTAAGAAAGTGTTAAAGTCCCTGTAAAGGCAATACAAAAAAATCTAAACGCATTATAAATGTTAAAAACGTATTGCTAAAACACATTACAAAGACTGAACTGTGAAGTTCCGCTGTCGCCATATTTGTTTCCGGTTTACTTGCGCGTCGCCCAAAATGTCTGTTTTTACTCGATGTCTCCAGAATCTTCCGAAAATACGCGTCAGCGATGTTCATCGCATTGTTGATGCCTGGTCCCCTGCTCCGACAAGCAAGAGGGACAAGGGCTTTAAACTCTACATATCGAGTTATCTGCACAACTACAAGGGTAAGTATTTTAATCTAATGTGGTGTGCCGGCAGATAGCGGCTAAGCTAGTTTGCCACGTGTTCATTTTTTATGTAAGGTTAGTATAGAAGCTTGTTTTTTCTTAGTTTTAAAGCAGACTGTTTGTTAATTTTTGTGATAATTGTAATATAAATTATATTAACTTGCTCTCCTCTCAGTTTCTAATAAAGATCAGGGCACAGGTGAAGTTACTGTCAGGGCATTGTGCTACAGTTCCACGAGGAAAACAGATAAACCTCACAGTTTGAGTGTATGGTGAAGCTAGAATTGATAAGACCGCAGTTACAGGCTTGTTACTTTAATAGCCCGATGTTCCTGGGGACTCGACTAAGGTTATTCATGTTTAATGTAACTCAAATCAAATGAAAACAGTTATTGTAGGCAGGTAAGTTTCCCTAACTGGTCCCCTCTGTGTAAAATGCGTATACCAATATTTCATTATTTTCTTTTTCCTCCCCTTTTACAAACAAATATTCTGCTTCAAAGAAAAAAAATGAAATTGATGTTATCATAAGGGTTCTTCATTATGAACTTGTATGCCATGCATAACATACTGTGGATAGAAATTACAGGGAAAGTTACTGGTATGATAATTGTGGTTATATTATATTAGTATTATATTTAGTGTATTGCTAATCAATATATTGTTACTTCCCAGGTGACAGCGGCTCACTTCAAGAGCAGGTGAAGCAAGTTGGGACAATGTTGAAGACATTTGCTCGCACTGGGCAATCGGGTACAACTTGCAAACAACACCTGTGGTTGTTGGTTTAATTCCCACTGGGGCCACCTGTACATGTAGTAGACCTAGATATAAATGTCATAGTTTAGTAGTTGAAGGACCAGGACTGACTACTTTATTCTTTTATTCTGGGAACCCCTGTAGGTGCAGATCAAATCCTAATGCTGCGACGTCTTGGAGTTTGGCGATGTTGTGCGTAGCATGGACAACAAAATGCTATGCTGCAACATTTCAGTGCCAATGTGTCTGTTGGAGAGTTATCCCTGCCAGGGGATCTGTTACTCCCCCCTAGACACCCAGGAAGATTTGGCGTTGCTTGACAACAGTTTGAGGCAGGATAAAGAGCTCCTGCAATGATTTGTAAGTGTGCTGATTTCGTTTATAACGCCATAGGGTAATCTAAAAAGGAAAATTAAGATTGTACACTGCATATTCTACAGTCTGAATCCACAGCCTGTCACATTTTAAATTTATGAGAAGCTTCAGAGAAATGTAATTTGTAACATGTTTTTTTGTATTTTCAGCTTCGGTTTTTTTGGCAATCAAATGTGGGAGGGACCTAAAGACAACCGTGTGTGAATGCTTCAGAGTATCTTCTCTAATCACCTTTCCATCAATACAACCTGGACTGGTGTAGGGGATAAAGCATGTTTTAGAGACATGTTCCTGAAGACCATTGTTCAAAGTAAGTTGGATATTTTTTTTATATTTAAGTAGATGTGTATGACCTTATGCCATTGAAATGGAATGACAGATCTTTATTTTCAACAGGAGCCATCCGGAAGAACCCGGCAACCCAGGATGCCACTGATGAGGCGATCCAGGTTAACGTTACGCGTTACCTGAAAGGAGCATCTGAACATGAAGGTGGAAAAAGGCGCCGCACAGCAGAGAGGGACCCACAGCCGACCCCTTAAACCTAGGCTGACTACTGACACCCCAGCATCACTGACAACTGGAACCCTTTCTTTATCCTGCAGTCAGTAACATCAAGACCCCTAAAAAAGCCTGCTAAAAGTGTCAGACTACACTCACCCAATCCACACTGTTCACTGTGGAAATTGCTTTTTTTTTTTCTCTCTCGTGACCCTGTTTTGTGGG
This sequence comes from Xyrauchen texanus, assembly GCF_025860055.1. Lineage (NCBI taxonomy): Eukaryota > Metazoa > Chordata > Actinopteri > Cypriniformes > Catostomidae > Xyrauchen > Xyrauchen texanus. Next base: position 3,982,540 of record NC_068305.1, read on the forward strand.
CAGCTCCTTGGATGAATATGGGATGGTTTGTCCTTTTATACAGGCGCACGAGGAATCACTGAAGATATGCCAATTTGCACTGCCTCGTTCTGGAGGTCGGGGAAATCCGGTGATTCTTAGCCCACTACGCCACGCAGACCCCAACCACTCCAGACATTCTGATTGGCTGTGTTCTCTACAGCCAGATTTTCTGCTGTTAATTATATTTATTCCCACTTGTTGTCATGTGTAAGTTGAATGTCAAAATGTATATTATACCTGTTATCCTGCACATTCCTTGATACCAAAGATCTCAATTATTTCATATACAATTTGCTGCTTATTTCATTGTTACAGTGCTTAACTATTCTATTTTTAAATATAGCTTGTAAATCCTAGATTATACATCTAATACTTGATATCTGCACATTATCTGGTATCAAATATTCTACTTACCGTGACTTTAGTATTGGCTTATTTCATTCCGTCAGTGCTTAACGATTCTATTATAGTTTGTAAATCCTATTTCATGCCTGATATTTGATATTGCACATTAACTAGTACCAAAAATTCTACTTTCATTCCGTCACAGTGCTTAACTGTTATTCTATTGTTAAATATAGCTTGTAAATCCTTGTGCCACAGGTCAGCATTGCAGTTATAATGGTATATTCTACTCCAGAGCTTTACTCTAAATTATTACCACTTAACCTATTGTTAGAAATGACTTGTAAATATGATGTTATACCTCAATTTATTTGGTATCCTGCACTTTATTTGGTACCAAATATCCTCATTGCTTATGTTTACTGGTAATTCTTTTCATCCCAGAGCTGACCTCTTTATATTATTAACAATTATTGTAAGTGTTACAATAGTGTTTTTAAAAAAAAATTTCTTTTTTTTACCAAAATTGAATTGGAAACCTGCATGTTCTTTAGTGTGTGTGTGTGTGTGTGTGTGTGTGTGTGTGTATATAATGTTTGTATTTTTCTGTTATTTATATTTCAGTGATCTGACATCTTGTTTCAATGACAGTTACTGTACTTTGAAATGTGGAATTAAAACGCCAAATGGAAATTTGTCTGGTTTGATCAATCATTATTCTTGATAAACTGCATGCTATAAATATATATATATATATATATAATAAGCGGCCGCAGATCGCTCGAAAAAAGCGCTTGCCTCCGACGGTCCGCCTTCGATATAACGGCGGCGGAACGGCGGATAGCCAGCGGGCCGGCCGCGGAACGAAGGCGGTAGGAAGGCGGCTGCCGCTTTTAAAAAGTGGCTGCCGTCAAACGTGTTTGCGATATCGCCATTCTGCCGCTTCTACTGCCGCTGGAGCACCGCCAGCGCGCCGACTTATTGCTATCTGGGAGTGTTGTAATCAAGTCTCTAGATCGTCATTAATATCGTGACTCGAATCAGACTCGAGTTCGAGTCCAGGACTCAAGTACTACAACAATGACGGGTACTGTAGTAGTTGTTCACCTGGAATCCCTCTATTGAACGCGATTTTTAAACAATGAAGTTGAAATAACGCAGACGTATGGCTTCAACAAGCGTATCCCAAGGATTAACAACCTCGGAGCTCACGGTAGGTCTGTCTTTAAAGGTTTATAAGTTAATGTTAAAAATCAATCCATCTATGGAAAAATGTATGGGATTTTTACTTCCGGAACCCGACTGTTGCGCTCTATAATTCCAAAACACATTTTATGAATTTTGTATGAAAAGGTGGCACAGTCACCAAACTGCTCTTGTACGTTCAGAACATGGTAACAATGATACTCAACCAGTTTCATGGCAATATGTTGAAGCATTGTGAGTACACGGCCTAACTTCGTCTCTGGTGTCCTTGATGTCAAATTCATTGATGTGATACACATGAACAGTTTGGTCTATCCAAAAGCTTTTAATAATTTTCATTGCCATTGTCAAAAATTCACCAAAATTGGTGAAGATAGGATGAAACATGTAGGATGAGTTTGAAAAAGTATGTTTTCTCGCATACTCAAACCTCACTGAATTGGTTAATTTTAGTCTTGGCCCCTAAATATTGAGTTGAATGTGCAGTAATATAAAACAAATAATAACTTACCGCTGTCATGTTTGAGTTTTTGCTCTTTGATCATAGAGTATCCATCTCCTCCGTCCACCAGATATGAGGGCAACACCACCTTGTATACCTTTTTAGGGTTTAGTGGTTCGTAATGGGGCACACGACATTCATTGCACAGCACATTCACACTTTTAACACGTTTCCCAGTGGGCTTTGATAAATCATATACCAGCTGAAAACCTGCAGACGAAACATATTATCATGGATTAAAATAAATATTGTTTAGTCTGAATTATTCATAACACACAAGTCATATGGACTACTTTGTGGAGCTTGACAACCCCTGGTCAATGCATGCCTTCATTGTATGGAAAAGAGCAGCTTGTAAATTCTTGAAAACATCTTTTGTGTTCCATAGAAGAAAACAAATCATGGATTTGGAACAATGTGAGGGTTAGTAAATGATGATAACATTTTCATTTTTGGATGAACTAACCCTTTTTCTTTCTTCTTCTTCTTGGATGAACTTTCCCTAAGATTCTTAGCTCTTAAATTTCATAAACTAGCAACTGAGGAAATTCACTTTCAGCATCTGTACGATCAGCACTGGTTCCCCCCAGGGATGTGTGCTCTCCCCACTACTCTTCTCCCTGTACACAAATGACTGCACTGCCAATGTCCCAGCTGTCAAGCTCTTGAAGTTTGCAGACAACACTACTGTCTTTGGCCTCATGCAGGATGCCGATGATCCGCATAACGAAGGGAGGATGAACAGCTGGTGCAGTCAAAACAACCTGGAGCTGAACACACTCAAAACAGTGAAGAGGATAGTGGACTTTAGGAGCAACACCCCAACATTGACTCGCTCACCATTCTAAACAGCACTGTGGTAAGCAGTGGAGTCATTCATGTTCCAGGGCTCTACCATCTAACAGGACCTGAAGTGGGAGACCCCGATAGCAGGAGCTCAGTACACTCGTCCGCTTCCGAAAGCAAAAGCCCACCCTCTGATGCTGCGACTGATAATTCATCCTTGTCGCGAGCCGCAAATGAGACATTAAATCCGCCCTGAGGCAGACCGCCTGCCTCGCTCTTGAACTCTCATAATTAAATATTTTTCTCCAAAACACTTTTGCCACAATTATTGGCACCCCTACAAATCCTTATGAGTAAAATATATCTGAAGTATATTCCTATTCATATTTGACATTTTTAGTACACCTGGGTGACTAGGAACATGAAATTGTTCACCCATGACTTAAATATGAGGTAACACATGAACCAAATTCCCATAATCATCAATCACATTGGGTTAGACTAAAGTGGCAAAAGGTTGTTGAGCTTCACAAAATGGGAAATGGCCATAAGAAAATAGCTAAAGTATTAAAAATACCAATTTCCACCATCAGGGAAATAATTTAGACGCTCCAATCAACAGGAGATTTTAAGAAGTGGCCTGTAAGATTATGTGTGACTATATGGTCTCCACGCACTGAAGAGGATAGTTTGAGTGGCCAAAGAATCACCAAGGATGACAGCTTGAGAATTGCAAAAACGAGTTGGGTCCTGGGATCAGAAAGTTTACAAAAAAATATCAGACATCACCACAAGTTGTTTGGGAGCCTCTGCTCTCTTGTAAACTTTCACATTTTGTGAACAACAAACTCAAGCATCTTCAGTTTTCTAGACACTACTGGAACTACAAATGCAACCAAGTTCTAGGGTCAGATGAAAAAAAAAAAAAAGGGGGGTTTTGGCATCAAAATTCAGAGATGGGTTATGTGCACACAGAGATGAAGTACCAAATGTCCACGGTTAAATGTGGTGCTGGATCTTTAATGTTGTGGGGCTGTTTTTATGCCAGAGGTCCTGGTCATCCTATTTGGATAAATGGCATCATGGACTCTATCAAACACCAACAGATAAAGAATCAAAACCTGACTGCTTCTGCCACAAAGCTTAAAATTGGCCCTGGCTGGATCTTCCAGCAGGACAATGATCCAAAACACACATCAAAATCAACACAAAAATGGTCCACTGACCATAAAATAAAAATTCTGCCATGGCCATCCCAGTCCCCTGAACTGAACCACATAGAAAATGTGTGGGGTGAACTGAAGATGAGAGTCCACCAACATGGACATCTGAATTTGAAGGATCCGGAGAGATTCTGTATGGAGGAATGGTCTCAGATCACTTCAACCTCATTAGGCATTATAAGAGAAGACTCAGAGCTGTTATCTTGGCAAAGGGAGGTTGCAAAACGTTTTGAATAAAAGGGTGCCAATAATTGTGCCACACACATATATATATATATATTTTTTTTTTTTACTTGTGTTTGTTTGCAATTTTTTAATATCCAGTAGAGGATAGATTTTTGTGAATAGTTTGAATGAAAGACCAAAAGGATAACAATAAGGACATATTTTTCTCAACCTTCTTTGCTCATATTTAAACTTTTGACAAAAAAAAAAAAGAGCATTTGGCTGTTCACGCACACAGCTGCATTCATCACAGGACACAAGCACATGGGCAGACATACACATGTGAGCGTTTGAAAGTAGCCAGCTGAAATCAAACTGCACCGAATTGAGTCAGAGCTTGATAATGCCGGTATTTTTTGGCTTTTATTTAAATACTGTACTGAGCAGAGATTTTGTGGCACCATTAACCAGTCATGGTGGCACGCTGCAGTTTGGGAACCACTGCGCTAGACTAACGTCTTTGGCCATTGTGTTTCCTAGTTTATTCAGCATCTTGTGCAGGAGTGCTGTTTTTAGATGCCATATCATGTTAAAAAGAACTTCAACCTTTAAAAGTGTGTCTCGAAGCTAATTACAATTTTTTATTTGACTGCCTTACAAAAGGCATGCCATGGGAATGTTAACATCCATAGCTGAATTTTTGTAATTTAGGACTGAGATCACGTGGGTGTCTGAATCGAGATCGGAATCTTTTAACGATTAATCGTGCAGCTCTAATTGAACATAAACCTATCATTGGCATACAGTCCACAGCAATCCATTTTGCAATTGAATTTGTCAATCTGTCAGAGGTAGATTTATTGTAAGGGTACACAAGCGTCAGACAAACACTTTCGGCACCCTGCTGAATGATAATCATAAAAACATAACGGTGATAAAGCACTTTAAGCTTGAATTGCTCCGAAAGTTCCTTATTATGATCTGGGGTATGATTAATTGCATACATTATTTTTAATATAATTAATCACACTGAATTAACCCATTAAATCAAAAGCCCTATTTAAAATGCTTTTTATTTGCCCATTATACCTCCCCCTAATTTCTTGTCAACTCTTTTTACCACGACTCAGTAGTATAAGAACTTTAAGAAGAGACATTTTCATAGCATTTCGGATTAAATTTCAGTAGCAAGAATGCTGATTTAGGAAGCTGAGTTAGGTAGTTTGACTCATTTGCATGAATCCATGTACTGTTTGTGAGCAGCTCTGTTCTAACACATACTCAGTACCGCCGCTCCCTATACGCATATTACACTGTCTGCTTAAGGCACCAACTCCCTAGGGGGCACAAGAAACTCCACCGGTTATGCGTTATTCAAGGACCCGATCGCAGTCGCGGAACACAGACAGGGCAGGATTGCAAGTATTGCGCACCATTTTATTTATTCCCATAAATTCCATGTTCATAATGCTGGAAATTTTGTCTTTCTATCTTAATCCCACAATCAGCGTGAGTAAATTAGCTCTACTGTGTTTCTCTCTCGTGCCCACATGCTGCATTCCGCACACAGCTTATTGAACACTGGTTGAGTTTAGTGCGAGAGCACAGTGAGGTAAGGCAGAGCATTGTCGCATAAGATGTATAAACATGTTAATTCGACGTGCAGTTGAAGTAATATTGCGTCTCTGCAAGCGAGATACGTGATAAAACTATCGCTACTGTTTATAATTACAGTCCAAGCACATGACAGTAGATCGATCTAGTTGCTTCTTTGCATCGCTTCACCTTTAACTAGAAAGGAAGAAATAGCAAAATGCTTTGTGTAAAATTCTCCTCAGCTGGAGAGTGAACACCTGATACATCTCTCATCTCTATCTTTGTGAATTAGTCCGTTTTAATATAAGTAGGCCTATGTACCGATTTGCATAATATAAATAATATAATATCCTTAATATATATAATATTCAAAATATCGTATTTATCTTAAATACATATCTATTTTATAAAGTGATTTAGCAGCAAGGTCCCCTCTTTCAGGATGTCATCTGTTAATTTTCAGTGCATTTATAACCATAAACTGGTTATCAATGACTGAAAGAAATAGTTGACCCAAAAATGAAAATTCTGTCATCACTTATTACTCAGCTTCATGTTTTTGCAAACCCATATGACTTTCTTTCAGCCATGGAACTCAAAAGGAGATGTTAGGCAAACTGTTATTCTCAGTCACCATTGTATGGAGAAAAAAAAATGAAAGTGAATGGTGACTGGGACATAAATTCTTCCTAACATCCACTTTTGTGTTCCACAGAAGAGAGAAATGTATAAGGGATTGAAACAACATGAGGTAGAGTAATTATGACAGAATTTTCATTTTGGGGTCAACTATCATTTGATCTGCTTACAACCACAATTCCAAAAAAAAAGCTGGAACAGTCGAGTATTTACCACTGTGTAACCACCATTTATTCTAGTAACACTTATTAATAAGCATTTGGGCACTGAATACACAAGACTGCAATTGTCATCTTTGCTGTAATGTACACTTCATAATGCACCACACATTCTCAATAGGAGACAGATCAGGACTGCAGGAAGGACAATATAGCACCCGCACTATATCTGCTTACATAGCCATGCAAATGTTATCCATTCAGAATGTGATTTAGCATTGTCCTGCTGAAAAACCTCTTCTGAATGAGCGTGATCTCTGATATGTCAGAAGTCACTGTCTTAAAAACCATAATTCGTCTGTAATGGATATCATGACATGGGCTCAGAAATACTTTGGTAAAACTGTCAGTCAACATCATTCATCGCTATATCCACAGATGCAAGTTAAGGCTTTACTATGGAAAGCAGGAGCCATTCATCAACACTGTCTAGAAGTGCCACCGATTTCTCTGGGCTAGGGTCTCATCTGAGAAGGAAGTAGAACAGTGGAATTGTTTATATGGTCCGATGTGTCAACATTTCAAATAGTTTTCCGGTCCAAAGAGGAAAAGGAGCATAAAAGCTGTTATCAGCATCAGGTCCAAAAGCCATTGTCTGTCATGTTATGGGGGTGAGCCAGTGCCCATGGTATGGGTAACTTGCATATCTGTGAGGGCACCATTAATGCAGAAAGAAATGTATTCATTTTGGAACAACATATGCCGTCTTTTCCAAGAACGTCCCTGCAATTTCCAGCAGTACAATGCCAAAGAACATACTGCCTGTATTATAAGTGCACGGCTGTGTAAACAGAGAGTGTGTGGCACATTATGAAGCACACCATATGGCAATGAAGGCCCCGTAAAATTGCACCGCTGAAGAACTGCATAATGGATGGATGGGGAAAATTCTGCTTGCTAAACTAAACAAACGTGTGTCTTCAGTACCCAAATGCTTAATAAGTGTTAGAAGAAATGGTGATGTTGCACCAACTGGTAAACACTCGACTGTCCACTGAGTGCGTTGCAATCATCTGACTGTTGATTGCATGAAAGTGCACACTCCCTCTCTCCTTGCACGCTGTTTACAGTATGTGTGTGTGAGAATGAGTGCGGGATTGTGCACTCTCATGCAACTGACTATCTGTGAGAAAATGGCACTTTTAATGCACAAGGGAATTTAGGGCTACTCTCCATTATACGGCATAACTTAAAATCATTATTTTCATGATCAGAAAAGCAATCGTGCCTTTCTTATTGATATAGTAATAGGAAACACATCAGATTACAGAAGCAAAATAGAAGTAAACTGTACCTCATCAATAAAAGTTTTATTCTGCGAGTTAGGACAGATTGCATTCCACCTTTGACGTCAGTTGAACTCATGAAGCACTAGTGTGAAAGCATTCAAATGCACATCTTAGGACATGCAGGTAAACTCACCTGACACCTGCAAGAATTCTCCAGTACTTCCTCCATATCTGTGCACTGAGTGCTCAAAGACCTCTCTCAAAGTCGATCCGTTCATCTGCACCAGATCAGACGTGCCTCCAAATGGCAACACAGAGATCAGGTCTTCCATTGTGATTGTACCTGCATTTGAAAAACGATTAAGTTTCCAACGTACACATTTTCAAAAGTTCACTGGCGCATCGTTAACAAAAACTATTACGAATACGACTATTTTTTGTTTTTTTAAACTAAAATAAAATATAAAAACAGGAGTTTGTAAAAGAACAAAAACTAAACTAAAACTATAAATCTGCATGACAATACAAACAAAAACTTTAGATTACAGAGGAAATAACTTTAGTTTTCTTTGAATTAATTTATGTTGATGGCTGATTTCATTCATCAAAGCCTGACTTTAGAATATACATTTAGTACATTGTCAAAATGTTTTCTAATAAAGTGTTGTATGTGTAATCATACTTCAATAAAAAATAATAAAAAATAATTATGAACCTAAAACTAAACAAAGAAAACTGCCATACCATTTCTGTTGCGCTCATCAATAGCTGATCGGATGCCTCCACCGTTGAGAATACAAGAGCTTACATGATTCCACTGTATTTCATCAGCATATTTAATATTATTATGGACCTAAAACACACACAGAGAAGGAATCCTTTACAAATATACCAGTTTGACTTTTACCTCACAAACTCATTCACTCATAAAACTCTTTCTATTTTCCCCTTCACAATGGTTCAGAAATACATTTCTTCTTAATTTCAAGATTTGGTTTACTCTGATTTTATGTGGCTGTGTTGCTCCAAGGCTGATGTTAGCTGTTAGGGTGGGGAAAAAAATTGATTCACTGCTACTTTGTGTATCTCAAACAATTATGGATCGATCCACGAAATCTCATTCATAATTTTAAATAAATTATTCATAATTCTGGTAATTGAATAGCATGCACAAGACAAAACGCTACAGATACAGATGGCATGCCAAGTGCCTTACAACATGCAATAATGAATGGATGTGCATCTGCAGTAACATATTGTATACTGGAGTCTTCAATATTTTAAAGTAAATAACAAAACAGTGTACTGCATCATGTATAAAGGGAATTGTAACAGTATAAGGACAGGCAAGGAGGAGGCGGGAAACGGCTGAACAGTAAACGTAACTGTCGAACTGGTGCCTCTGGCTCCCCTTTATCTCACTTTCCCACCGGCCGCCACTGGTCGGTCTAACCCTACCACCCCCCCACCCCCCCGGAGAGGAAACACTGCTCTTCTGGCCATCCTGTCTGCCAGTGGTCCACCCTGCCTCCTGGGAACCTGGGGGAGAGACGAGGGGAGGCGGCGTAGGGATAGGGAAAGGTCACAGAAATAAATGTATTTACGCAGGAATCACAATCACAGGACAAAGTGTTTATTGCACTCGAAAGCTGATTATTCTTGTGCACATCCACAGGTGTGGCATTTAATTTACACTCAATGAAAGCTGCAGAGTGACTCTGATACCGGGTTACTCCCCCAAGATTTCCCTAGTTGTTAGTGGGTTTGTGCTCACTACTGCCCTACAAAGTCAAAATGTGGATAATAAAATATTCTCACTCGGTTTACTCTGAATCTGAGCACAGCTGATTGAAACCTGTCTTTCACAGGAGCGGTCAAAGAGACCAGGGGCCTCATGTAAAAAACTTTGTTTGGCTGTACAGTACTGTGTTTCTGAACTATCCAGACAACCAACCCCCAGTCTATCCAATGGTCCGTTCTACTTCTAAATGTCCGTCAGTATCCTATCTGTTTTAAACCATCTGTTTTACCAGGCCATTCCACATCAGTAAAGTGCACATCACAGATTTATCTAAATCCGAATGCTGTCCTCAGAATGTGATTTCTATATTGTACAACACAATTTGAAGCTAACAACCTTTTGGATACAAAAATATCATGAGCCAAGAAATCCTCACTGTCATTAAATGTACATTCCCTCCTTATTATACCACGGGAAAGTCTTCCAAAAGCATATCACTTTTTTACACTTTATATTTGAATGGCTTATTAATTAGTCAAATTAACACTGGATAGCATTTAATTATTATTTGTGTGCTTAACTCCATACCTTTTCATTCTAAATGTTTTGCATTAAATGAAAATCAGAATATAGAATCAGTCTGTTCATTTCATGACTTGTCCAGCTGGAGTGGCCAATTGACACAAACCAATAAAAAGTGTGAACGCACAGTCCTGTGCGGACGGTGCACACATATGGCAAGTTTATTTTTTACAAATCCAAATGTGTGTGAGGGAACTTGCGTACGCAACGTTTATACATCAGGCCCCAGATTTAATACATAACTCAATTTTGACAATATGTGTAGTTACTGTGTTTAGCCTTTGCAGGGTACACTAGTTGAGTCTTTCAGAACCAGTTGAAAAAAGGCAACTCTTAGGTTTGTTGCTGTTATTGTAAGATATTTGAATATTGGTGTTCTTTGAGTTGGGTTTCTGTTGGGTTGATTGTCCCATCCAGAGATTTCTGCCTTATAAAGTGAACCCTACAACTCAAGTCCACAGAGAGCAATAGGAAAGAATGCTGTAAAACATTCTGCATCAAGATTTAGCAGTAAATGTATTTTTAAAATCATACAGCTATTCACTTACCATGGCATCACAGATCAAGTTCCCTAAATTACATTCACGAAATCGACATTCCTCAAAAGTTCCATTGAGATACACCAGAGTTTGTCCCACATACAGAGAAGAGTAATTGGCCAGATTCTTTTTCCAGTTCTCCAATTCAGCTTGAATGATTGGATCTAGACAAAGATATTTCACAGGTTGATAGGTAGATGCACAATTTGTTGGGTAATCACTAAGGTACACTGTAGTAACATACAAATGTCCTGTTACTCACAAAGATTATGGTGTGTAATGTATTATGGATTAGAGGTTGCACTGATTTTTTTACATCATTTCGATTTCACCATTCACAGTGCTTCATGAGAGTGGGCGGCCATTGACAACCTCTTTTGTCATGACAATTTTCCATGGTAAGAGGAATCATGCTTGTGGCCACTGGCATATAGTGCCACTGGATGAAGTATATATCATTTCTTAACCTCAGAGCTCATTGCACATTTTGAAAGGTTTATTCATTATCACTAAAAATGTATTTGTCTATGGAGAAATGAATAGGATTTTTACTTCCAGAAATTGTTGCGCTATATTGACTAAAGGACTTTTGGTTACTATGGGCTTTAAAAAACGGACTTGCATGTTTTGAGTATCCTCACCCGGTGTTATAGAGCTATCCAGCAGAATTGGATTGCCTGATGACTTCACCACATCCCCGTTTGAATCAAACGTCACCTTTAGGAATCCCAGATATTTCCCAAAGGCATATGCCTGCACCACTGGAACCTGACGGCCATCCTCTGATTTCACCATGAATGGGTATGGACCCACAGGAACCTCTGTAGACGGTGCCGTTCCTACACACAAAATGAATAGACCAAGTTTAAGTGTCTTTTTTCTTTAATTTATCCTGTCCTAGTTTAATATGCAGAGACAACTGCACACCTTAATTTCAAAGATGGGACAGAGTCAATGTAAGACTGGGAACATTGAGGAATGTTCAAAACCCATGGTTGGTAGGTAACAGGTGATGCTATCATGGTTTGGTATAAAATGAGCATTCATGCATAGTTGCTTACGAGCAAGGTTGGTTTGAGGTTAACCAATTTGAGAAAAACGGCACAAGCACACATCCCAACATTTTGAGAAAACAATTCTCAATGTATGATTGCAAAGATTTCACCATCTAAAGTCCATAAAATTAATAAAAGATTCAGAGAATATGGAAAAATCTGCATTTAAGGCATGGTCCAAAACCAATACTGAATGTCCATGATCTTCAAGCCGTCAATCGGCACTGCCTTTAAAAACCCACATGTATCTGTACTGAGTTTAAATAAATGGACTTGGGAATACTTCGGAAGATTGTTGTCGGTAAACAGTTTATCACTGCATCTACAAATGCAGGTTATGACTTTACAGCTCAATAACATCCAGAAACTGCACCATCTTCTCTGAGATGGAAACATCTGAGATGGACTAACACAGTGGAAAATTGCGCTGTGGTCTGACCACCTTTCAAAAATGTTTTTTTAAATAATGGATGTTGTGATCTCAGGGCTAATGAGGACCATCTGGATTGTTACCAATGCAGAGTTCAAAAGCCTGCATCTGTCATGGTTTGGTGGTGTGTTACAACATTTTCCAGTACATTTCCACTATTCACAACACTAAACCATGCAAACTACAATATTAGGATATTTTGGGCAGTGAAATGTGTTTAGAATCGAATGGGAAAGTTATGAAAACTTCACATAACTAGTTGAATTTAGTTGGTTATGATTTTTTACATTTATATTTATTCTTTATATATACAGCATAAATATATGTATATATAAATAGATATATACATATATACTGTATATGTTTTTTTTAATACCACTGACTCAACGAATACACATGCTTTATTTATATCTATGACATTTTTGAAGGACAACTAAGTAACATTTTTGACTTAATATTATAAACACCCCTAACGGATTCACTTTACGGCCTTGACTCAGTCTTGGCTGTTAAGCAGTCTTAAAGGGTTAGTTCCCCCAAAATTGAAAATGATCCCATCATTTTAACATAACGGCCATCCACGTGTTCACTGGCTTCCTCTCTCTTCTGCTCTTTCGCGTTCGTCATTTCTCACTGGAGCTTACACTATGCCTACGTCATATGCCAGAACTCCACTCTCTCGTGAACGCATGGACGGCCAGTGATTAAAAATATTTAAGTTATAAATATGGATATTTTTCTTACAAAAACGCATCGCTTCACTTCAGAAGGCCTTTATTAACCCCCTGGAGCTGTATAGATTACTTTTTTGATGGATGGATGCGCTTTTTTAGGCTTCAAAGTCTAAGGTACCATTCATTCCGATTATAAAGCTTGGAAGAGCCAGCATATTTTTTGATATAACTCAGATTGTGTTTAACTGAAAGAAGAAAGTCATATACAACTAGTATGGCTGGAGGGTGAGTAAATTATGGGTGAACTAACCCTTTAAGTCCAACTCAGTCTTGATTGGATAAAAAAAAATTCTCGAACCCAACCCTAGTGCATTCATTCTGATTAACAGTTTTTATTGATTCATACAATTAACAAACAAAATAAAAACATATATTTACAGAATCAACATTTAATCCCCAATATTACCCCTCCCCCTCCCAATCCCCAACCCCGACACTCAACAAAGATCAAGTATACACACACACAACAAAAAATAAATAAAAATAATAATAATAATAACACACATTTTTCCCCTGAGAGAGAGTCTTGTGTTGTGTGAAGCTGAAAAGAGGACTGTTTATTTGAGTGATGTTAAAAAGCCGTCTTATGTTTTGAGTGAATCTGTACAGCGATTGCTGTATTTTTGTGAATAAAACTGACTCATGTGAACTGTGGAAACCGGTTCCTGCTTTCTCCTTCATCTACCCAACCTGAACCTTTGTTACGCTGGTGCTAAAAACCGGGATAAGGAGGAAGGTATGCTGCTTTGGAGTCATCTTCGCCACTGGAGGAAGTGTTTCGATTCCTCGCCAGCATCCATCAGGCACAACACCAGGCCCTCATGGATCTGCGGGCAGAGCAGTGCTTCGAGGCACTCCTTCGAGACCAATAGGAGGACCACAGGCGTTGCAGAGCTTGGTACCCTGGCTGCAGCGAACCCCAATGTGATGCTGGCAAAGATGGGGGCGCAAGATGAGCCAGAGGCTTTTCTGGAGTTCTTCGAGTGCACGGTCCTAGCTCTGGAATGGCTGTGGGCGCAATGCGCGGTCCATCTCTTACCGCTGCTGAAGAGGGCGTCCCAACTCACGGCCCAACAACTCCTGGTCGATAACCTCCTGAGGTACCCTGAATTGAAGAAAGCCATCCTGCAGCGGGTCGGCCACAGTCCCGAAGAGTATTGATGGCAGTTCTGAACCCTGACGCTTAGCGAAGTTAGCCAACCATTTGCCTTCGTTCAACAGCTTCATGATGCCTGGCGGCCTTAGGGAATTGACCCGATTGAAATACAGATATAATACAATTTTGTCACAGAAAGTGGAGTTTTGGTTATTCAGTCATACTTTGAGTCAGGGGACAAAGCAGGGAAGCTTTTGGCTAGATGTATAAAGCAGAGAGAATCTTTTCCCGTCATTCCCTTTTTTTACCTCGGCCATTGATATTAATATTGCCTTTAAAGAGTTCTATCATGATCTTTATAGTTCCAAGTCTTCGTCTACTGATGAAGATATTAGAAACATTGTGGAACCATTAGAACTTCCTTAATTGACGACTGAGCAAAAAAATTCTCCTGATTATGAGATAAACTTAGAGGAGCTTGACGAGGTAATTAAGGGGCAGATGGTTTTGCCACTGATTTTATTTAGATCTTAGGCTACAGAACTTGCTCAACTTTTGTTAGAAGTTTATACAGAATCAGTAAAGAATTAAAAGATTCAACCATGACACAAGCCCGGATGAGTCTGATTCTTAAAAAGGACAAAGAACCAAGCAAGTGTATGAGTTACTATCCAATTTCCCTTATCCAGCTAGATTTTGTCAAACATTTTGACTAACCTATTCAGAAAAGTTATGAATTCATGTATGGTTGCTTATGAGCAAGGTTGGTTTGAAGTTAACCAATTTTGAGAAAAACGGCACAAGCACACATCCCAACATTTTGAGACTAACAATTCTCAATGTATGATTGCAAGGAACTAAGAGTTCACCATCTAAAGTCCATAAAATTAATAAAAAATTCTTATACATATAGATCAGGTGGGGTTTATTTGGGGCTGCAACTCTTCTGATAACATTAGGCATTTCATCAATATCATGTGGTCAGTGATCAGACTCCGGTCATTGCCATCCCACTTGATGCCAAAAAGGCGTTGGTATGGTAGAATTGGATTATCTTTTAAAGATTTTGGAAATATATGGGTTATTGGATGGATAAAGTTACATTTACATTTATGCATTTGGCAGACGCTTTTATCCAAAGCGACTTACAGTGCACTTATTACAGGGACAATCCCCCCGGAGCAACCTGGAGTTAAGGGCCTTGCTCAAGGGCCCAACAGTGGCATCTTGGTGGTGCTGGGGCTTGAACCCCTGACCTTCTGGTCAGTAACCCTGAGCCTCAACTACTGAGCCACCACTGCCCCGAAAGTTACTTTATAGACACCCTGTAGAAATGGTACAAACAAATGGATTAATTTCAGATGGATTATTGGATGGATTATTCATGGATTATTTTTCTCTGGAATCTGTCTTGCCCTGAAACCATTAGCAGCCGCAATAAGAAAGGAGGACCCACCTTCCAGCCGGGTGCCTTCCAGTGGCCCAAACAGGGCATTAAGTATTTGGGTATTTTATTCCCAGCAAATTTGTCTGATTTAGTTAGTTAATTTTGACCCTTTAATAAAAAGGTTTTCGAGCGATGTGAGCAGGTGGGCTTCATTACACTTCTTGATTATTGGGAAGGTTAATGTTATTAAAATGATCTGTTTCCCAAAATTCAACTACATGCTACAGTCATTCCCTATAGATTTTCCCCTCTCTTATTTCAAGCAATATGATAGCATAGTGAAGTCTTTCATTTGGGATGGTAAACACCCCAGATTACATTTTAGTAAACTGCATAGGCCAATTGACAAAAGTGGGCTACGCCTACCCAAGATTTTGTTTTATTATTATGCGTTCGGTCTCATTTGGCTAATTGGTCGCTTCCACCTGAAAGAGCCTCGAGTTTATGGCTAAACCCAAACTATGCGATATTAAGTCTGCTGGTCAGAGGGGATTGTGGGACACTCCCTCCTCCAATACCAAGTTTAGATCTTTTTCCCATAATCTCTTGAGAAGTTGAAGTTCCGTCCCTCAGACTCTGAATTAGCAGGGAGTAATACACTGATGCCTCATGACATTTTCCAAAAGTAATAATCACCACTCCCAGAGTATCTGCTGCTTTAGGGGGGTGCAAACTACTCCCAAAAACAGTAGAGAGCAGATGGCGCAGCACAATCCACTCAGACCAGCAAAAAGGGGACTTGTAGATATATAATTTGGGGTTCAGCCATATGCGAGGAAACATTTAAATAAATGTCCGAATTAAATACTCTGGACACTTTTGTCCACACCGAGTGCAAATGCAAGACAACAGAGTAGAAAGGCTTTGCAAAGGCAAAATAGGGTCAATAACTTCCTGTTTAATAGAAAACCAGGGAGGGGCTCTCTAAGGTGGAAGAGACCAATGAGCCAAATGTCTAAGACAGAATGCATAATAATAAAACAAAATCTTGTGTAGGCCTAGCCCACCTTTGTCTATCGAACTATGTAACTTATTGAAATGTAATCTGGGACGCTCCATTCCAAATGAAGGACCTCGCTATGCTATCAAATTGCTTGAAATAAGAGAGGGGGACATCTACAGGGAGAGATTGTAGCAGGTAGTTACATTTTGGAAAGCAATTAATTTTAATAACATTAACTTTCCCAATCATAAATAAATGTAATGAATCCCACGTGCCACATTGCTCTAAAAACTTTTTATTAAGGGGAAAAATTAACTACTAAAAAAATATATTTATCAATAGCCTATCAAATGTGCATTTTCCAGAGTATTTACAGTAGTCCTCTGTATTGCTGAAGCACAGCACAGTTAGAGAGGGAAATAAACTGCAACAGGATGTACAGGGCCTAGACTAAAAAAATGACTTCGGAGCCATTGGCTCCTTAAAGGGTAACTAAACCCTAAACCAACTTTTTTTAGTTAATGATCTGTAAGAATGGGGCTTTATTAGTACTGGTCATTGATTCAAGTAATTTTTTTGACATTTGTGTATAAAGTGTTTTAATTCTACAATATATGGTCTAAAAACGTCTGAGTGCTTCCCTCTTCAGGTTGAACGGTGGCTACTGCAGTTGAATTTTCCTATTGGCTGTTTGCGGTACTTCGTGACGTAACCGGTGACAGCTGACGTAAGCAGGTTCCAGCTCACCACGCCCTTGGTATGAGCTACCACGCCCATGGCAGTATAAAAACCATCTTGTTTCGTCAAAACCACTGTAGCGAGTCAGGAGTTGGAATTGCGAGTATTGAAAACGATCAGGATAGAGTATTTTAGCATCTATTTAGCATAGCATTTATATAGTTATTTAGATTATTTAGTGTAGTCTAGGTAGTTAATTAGCATATTTGTTAGTGTAGTATTGTTAGAAGCATAGTTAGTTAGTAGCATAGTATTGCGTCAGTTAGGACTCCTAGTGCATGGACTCCACCACCGCAGCGGCGTCTTGAGGTGAGTGATCATATATATTTGAATCACAATTTATGGTTAGGCTAAAGTTAATCCTCCGTGGTAGACAAACGCGTCGGAGCATTTGCTGGATTTTTTCACATAGCGGCAAAATATGAATATGCCTACAGAGCGCGCGCTATTGACATCAACTCGATAAAACTCATTAGATTCATGTACATGTCGTCTTGCGACCGTGTGAGGAATAATAATAACATAATAGTAATACTCCTGGAGAAAATTACCACTCCAGTCACTCTCCATTTTAGAGTCTGACAGCAGCTGTCAATTAATCCGTCACTACGGGTCTCAGGTGCACGCCCCAGCTCAGCCCAGCCCTCGCTTAGTCCCTCTATCCCCGCTGGTGTCTGCCCACTTTTCCAGCATTTTTCAAATATTGCTAGTGGGTGGAGTCAGACTCTGAGCAGGGGTTTAGTTACCCTTTAACTGAAACATTAAGGAGCCAAATGGCTGTTTTGTTTGCCAAATCATATAATTGCTTGATTTAGATTGTTGTTCAGAAACAAGATAGAAAGCAGAATGAGACCGCTAATAACCCATTAATCTGAGGTTTAATAAACAGTATATATAGTTAAGAAGGTAAGGTTGCATTCCCTTTGTCTCATAAATGTTCACACCCCTTTCATATTTTATACAAATATAAGAGAGAATGTTTTTTGGGGATTTAGTCCTGCCCTTCAGAATCTACAGTTGAATTCAGAATTGCACATACACCTTAGCCAAATATATTTAAGCTCAGTTTTTACACAATTCCTGACATTTAATCATAGAAAACCTTCAGTCTAAGGATCACTACTTTATTTTAAGAATGTGAAATGTCAGATTACTAGTAGAGATAATTATTTATTTATTTTATTTCTTTCATCACATTCCCAGCGGGTAATAAGTTTACATACACTTTGTTAGTATTTGGTAGCATTGCCTTTACATTTTTAACTTGGGTCATTGTTTTGGGTAGCCTTCCACAAGCTTCTTACAATAAGTTGCTGGAATTTTAGCCCATTCCTCCAGACAGAACTGGTGTAACTGATTCAGGTTTGTAGGCACCCTTGCTCGCACACAATTTTTCAGTTCTGCCCAATAAATCAGATTCTTTCAGGGCTTTGTGATGGCCAATCCAATACCTTGACTTTGTTGCCTTTAAACCATTTTGCCACAACTTTGGAGGTATGCTTGGTGTCATTGTATATTTCGAAGACCCATTTGTGACCAAAATGTAACTTCCTGGCTGATGTCTTGAAATGTTGCTTCAATATATCCACATAATTTTCCTTCATCATGATGCCATCTATTTTGTGAAGTGCACCAGTCCCTCCTGCAGAAAAGCACCCCCAAAACATGATGATGACACCCCCATGTTTCACAGTTGGGATGGTGTTCTTCGGCTTGCAAACCTCACCCTTTTTCCTCCAAACATAACGATGGTCATTATGGCCAAAACGTTTTACTGTGGGTATAGATACTTGTCTACCTGTTTCCTCCAGCATCTTCACAAGGTCCTTTGCTGCTGTTCTGGGATTGATTTGCACTTTTTGCACCAAACTACGTTCATCTCTAGGAGACAGAATGCATCTCCTTCCTGAGCAGTGTGATGGCTGCATGGTCCCATGGTGTTTATACTTACGTACAACTGTTTATACAGATGAACGTGATACATTAAGGCATTTGGAAATTGCTCCCAAGGATGAACCAGACTTTTTTCTGAGGTCTTGGCTGATTTCTTTTGATTTTCCCATGATGTCAAACAAGTTTAAAGTTAGGCCTTAAAATACATCCACAGGTACACCTCCAGTTCAGTGCACCTTCTATCAGAATCGAATTGTCTAATTGTCTATGGGCTTGACAACATTTTCTGGAATTCACCAAGCTGATTAAAGGTGCAGTTAGCTTAGTGTATGTAAATTTCTGATCCACTGGAACTGTGATATAGTCAAATAAAATTTAAACAATCTTTCTGTAAACAATTGTTGGAAAATGAATTATGTCCTACATAAAGTAGATGTCCTAAACAACTTGCCAAAACTATTGTTTGCTAATATTAAATCTGTGGTTAAAAAATAAATGTATCTATTTTAAAAATGCATATAATATATATATATATATATATATATATATATATATATATATATATATATATATATATATATATATATATATATATATATATATATATAGATACATTTTAAAATAGATATATATATATATATATATATATATATATATATATATATATATATATATATATATATAAAATATGCGCTTTTATAACTGTGACATTAATTGCCAATTGCCTACCATCTGTAAGCTGTTAGTGTCTTAACGACCATTCCACAGGTGTTCATTAATTGTTTATGGTTTATTGATCAAGCATGGAAACATTGTTTAAACCCTTTACAATTAAGATCTGTAAAGTTATTTGGACTTTTACAAAATTATCTTTAAAATACAGTGTCCTGAAAAAGGACATTTCTTTTTTGCTGAGTTTATAATATACAACTAACTGTTGTATATTATATTATAAAATAAAAAATTCTTAAAATAAAAACAATTCACTATAAAAATATATTATATACTGATATATATATATACACTGTACATTACCACTTATTCTGAGTAATGATAATTGCACTACGCAAACAGCGCTCAGTTTTTTGTATAAGGTGCAATTTATAATGAGCCTAACATTGTAAAGAGGCATATTCATGCTGAAAAGAATGACAATGATCTACTGTAGCACCTGGTTAAGCTGAACTGCAGGTGGTATGGTGTATAACCTTGAAAAACAGGTGTATTTCTTCAAAAACAAAATGTGTTTCTGTTAATTAATAGTATTCTGATGTGAGTCCTTGGTGTGTTTCCTTTGTGCTGGCACGTATCTTTGCTGCTGTGGTGTGCCTCAGTAAAATACAGGAGGCATTTCCTACAAAGATACTCTTAATCAGTTATTATATGAATGGTGTATTGTTCTAATGAGCTGAATGTATGATATCTTTGCAGCTGGTGTTTTCTTTCATTAGTCAAATGATAATGTGTATGAGCAAACAAGGCCGCCTCATTGTGAGAATGCGCTGAAATGTAAGACAAAGATAAAAAGTATGTGATGAGGACATGGCTGTTTGTCTCTTACGCAAATGGTTCTAGGAGTTGATGTACTCTGTCCATGAACTGTAACATGAGGTCAAGATATGAGAGGCTACCAAAGATATATGTTTCTTTTCAATAGAGAGGCGAGGATATATGTTTCTTTTTAATAGATGGGCGAGGGATCTCCCACCAATATTCAATTAACAATGGCGAGGGAAAGAAACAAGGCAGTGACCTCGTTAGTCAGAGATAATGGGTAACAAGATAACAAAAAGATATATAACTGACAACTTAGGATAATGAGTCAGAACGGACAGCTGACCGGTCTCATGTTTGTGGTGTTCAATAAACTACAACTTTGGCATCTGGAACTCAAGACTCCGAGAGTTTTCTTACAACTTAGAGAAATTCATCGCGATTTTCCACGACAGTGGCTAGTAATAAGAAGCAGGTTTTTCAGCAGAAATACCATGCACAAAAGTGGCACAACTGTTTAGTGAATTTGCTCCTTAAAGTTTTTTAACTTTTCTAGTTATACAATATAACTCCGTTAATTGAGTCAATGACTTGATACATACCTGTGTACAAGAATGTATTGGTGTGCCCTCCAATCACAACATCCACTCCACGAACTTTCTTCGCAATAATTTGGTCCACTGCGAATCCAGAGTGTCCGAGGGCAATGATCTTATTCACACCCTGAGTGATTAGTTTATCCACCTGAGTTTGTAGAGCAGCAACTTCCTCTTCAAACTGAAGATGTGGGCCTGTAAGACCATATAAATGTGGTAATTTCACTGCTGGGCATTACCCCAAACTATATACCCACCTATGGCTCTTTGACATGATGCTCCTAAGACTGAGCACACGTAAAAGTACATGAGCATTCCTAGAATAAATACAATTTTTATTTTCTTTTTTCTTTTTTGCATGGCATTTCATTCATGAATATTTTTTGATTTCTGAACTCTATTTGAACTTGGTAAGTGGATAAAGCTGTGGCGACAGTGAAGGGAACGCTCAAAGCTCAAAGCTTTGCCTAACACCCTGTCTATACCAGGCACATCAATCGATGTGACGCGTCACAATAGCCTGAGGCTGTCTACGTGGGATGCATAGACACGAACATTCGAATCAATCTAATTTGTGTAGTAGCCCAACACGTGGAGCATTAAATAGAGTGCAACACCCATTTATTGTCGCTTCCAGTGTAGACAGCATAATTATTATAATGGGGTTCTATTGCTTTTGATGCGACATGATTCACGTCTGGTATAGACAGGGTGTTATGGCGACACCTGGCATTCAGCGTGTAAATGTCACACAATTTCTCATTAGCGGCCCAAACCCTCAGTCACTATTGACTTTCATTGCATCTTTTTTCCATACAATGACAGAGAATGGTGCCTGAGTAAATTATGACAGAATTTTCATTTCTGGGTGAATTATTCCTGGTTACTGTTGTAACCTCCGTTCCCAGATGGAAGGAACGAGACGTTGTATCGATTGTAGTGACACAAGGGGTCTCTTCTGAGAGCCTCGCGTACCTCTGAACTTGAGAAAAGGCCAATGTCAAGTTGGCAGACAGAATTTGCATGCCCCGCACCTGGACATACGGGTATAAAGGGGAGCGGGGAGCAAATGACAGACAGGTTTTCACTGAGGAGCCGAGAATACGGTTACGGCACATTAAAGTGGTAGGGATAGTGACTTGGCAAGGGAAACACAACGTCTCGTTCCTTCCATCGGGGAACGGAGGTTGCAACAGTAACCATGACGTTCCCTTTCTGTCACTCACTCGACGTTGTGTCGATTGTAGTGACACAAGGTGTCCCACTTCAAAACGCCATGCACTAACCCATGTTACGTGACTGTCGAGCCAGGTGCAAGCAGGCTGTTTCGTGCTAGAAGCAGCTCGGTAGGCTGCAGGTAACCCTCCCCAACACCCCCAATAAAAGGTTTCATATACCACTCTTAGATTCCGGTACCCGTACGGGAACAGGCGGCATGACTGCTTGCTGGTGCAAGCCGAAAACCCGGTCGAACCTGTCAAAACACGCAACGAGACCGACTCAACCCTGACGCCACACTTCTCGTAGAGTTTGCTCGAACCTGCAAGGGGGTTACGGCCTGGGTGTGATAGGCTAGGGATATAGCATCAACAACCCAATGAGCTAACCTCTGTTTGGAGACGGCGTTCCCTTTCCGCCGTCCACCAAAGCAAACAAAGTGCTGCTCAGAGCATCTAAAGCCCTGTGTGCGGTCCATGTAGTTATATACAAAGAGATCTATCTGTGCCCTGCCGAAGCGGCCCCAAATCAGCTGGACCACCTGGGGGTGGAGCATCCACTCTCCGCTGAGCGCAACCTGACGTGTTGCGGTCGCCCGGGAAGTGAGTGGCGAGCAGCGACCTGAGTCACGGCAGACTGAGTTTAACTGCAAACAGAGAAAAGAGAGCTTGCTTTTTTCCCAGTTGACCTGAAGACCTAAGCGGCTGAGGTGTTGGTACCTGTGGGCACACCTGGTACCTGTGGGCACATAGTAACTCTCAACAGCGCGCTAGGATGAGCCAGTAGTCGAGATAGCTGAGTATGCGGACGCCCACTTCCTGTAGCGGGGCAAGGGCTGCCTCTGCGACCTTGGGGAAGACGCGAGGGGACAGGGACAGGCCGAAGGGGAGGACATTGTACTGATATGCCTGGCCGTCGAACGCAAACCATAAGAAGGGTCTGTGTCGAGGCAGAATGAAGATGTGGAAGTACGCGTCCTTCTGGTCTACTGCCACGAACCAACCTTGATGCCGAACGCAAGTTAGAATTGGCCTCTGCGTGAGCATTTTGAATGGGAGTCTGTGTTAAGTCCAGTTGAGAACTCTCAAGTCCAAGATTGGCCGCAACCCACCGCCTTTTATGGGTACGATGAAGTAAGGGCTGTAGAAACCCTTCTTCATCTCGGCTAGAGGGACAGGCTCTATTGCGTCCTTGAGTAACAGAGTGGCAATCTCTGCTTGTAAGGTGCTGGCGTTCTCGCCACGCAACGGGGTGGAGCGAATACAGCTGAAACGAGGTGGGAGCCTGGCGAATTGAATCGCGTAGCCGAGATGGATGGTCCTGGCCAGCCAACGTGATGAT
This sequence comes from Xyrauchen texanus, assembly GCF_025860055.1. Classification (NCBI taxonomy): domain Eukaryota; kingdom Metazoa; phylum Chordata; class Actinopteri; order Cypriniformes; family Catostomidae; genus Xyrauchen; species Xyrauchen texanus. Next base: position 4,006,317 of record NC_068305.1, read on the forward strand.
CATTTTGGACATACCGGGTGGGGCCTCGCGGCAGGGGGGAGCAGATAATAGTGCGTCGGGAGGCAAAAGCACGTCCCGAGGCTTGTGTGCTGAGAAAAAACTCAAATCACTTACCTTGCTCCAGTCGTGGGGCTGGGCAGTCGTAGGTCTGGAGGCGAGTTGGCCGTGTCTGGGGAGCTGGGACTGCAAAGTTTTGCATCAAGCGCGAGGGTTGGGGGGAGGACGGAGGGTTCCAGTCCAACGCTCACAGCGACCCGAGAAAGCATGTCGGCCATCTGCACGTCAGACTCTGACCGGGTGGGCTGGCCCGAGGACGTGAGTCTGGTCAGGTGTTCAGTGTCAGACGCCTGAACGCTTTCCGATACAGCGGCGATGTCGTCATCCAGACCTGGCTCCAGGGATGAGACAAACTGGCCGTGAAGCGAGCCGCCGGCGCCCTGAGCGCAGACGGAAGCAAACAAGCGTACCGGGGGGCGGGTGGTTTGCGGGAATGCGCCTCCATCGCCAACCGGGTCGTCCTCAATCCTGTCGGAAGAAGGAGCGACACGGGGGGCGGCCGGAGTGGCCTTCGTTTTGAGAAACGAAAGCCGTGACCGCAACGTTGCTATGGTCATGTCCTCGCAGTAAGAACATGAACCATTCACAAACACTGCCTTGGTGAGATCGCTACCCAGGCACACGAGGCAGCGTCTATAACCGTCGGATCTGGCCACATCCAGGAACTACACAATGGCGGAAGGGCATCTTTATAAAGACGCATCCTGAGAAGGACGTTCAACGCCAGCTTGTGTATGTTGCTCTTTTACTTGACATTAGCCTTTTCTCAAGTTCAGAGGTACGCGAGGCTCTCAGAAGAGACCTCTTGTGTCACTACAATCGACACAACGTCGAGTGAGTGACAGAAGGGGAACCCAGCAATATGAATTTAATGAATGATCTTACCTGGTAAAGATAAAGCAGGCGTTTCCACAGAGGTGTACCCCACAACTCCTACTTTCTCTGAGTTGATGGCGAAGATCTTATATGGGAAATAGTATCCACTAATCTGAGGAGCGATTGTGTTATCGGCTTTAATATTTGCGCTGAGAACAGTGAAGTTCACGTCTTGAAGAAAAGGTTTCACGAGACCATCCACTCCATTGTCAAACTCATGATTTCCAAAGGCCTACATATTACACACATAAATAATATTAACTTTCTTTTGATCAAGCCATTCAAGATGCACTGTTGATGTATGTGACAGTTATGGTTTGTTTAAACAGCAAAGATGTGACGTGTGTGTCAGGTGTTACGGCAAATAAAAATTCTGCAGAGGATGCACCTGTGGATCAAGCCTACTCAGGAAACTTTTTCTTTACTCACTGCTGACAATATATTAAAAAAAACTGCATGTACTGTTTATGTAATAGGTATAAAAGAATATTTTACACACATTTTTACTCAAAATGTTCAATGTGTAGTGATCTGTATATGTGTTTCTCTGCCCCTTTAATTTTCTGACTGCAATTGTGTGCTCTCTTAGCTCCTCCTCTTCCATTTTGGGGTAAACTCACACAGTTAAAGACCGTTTTATTATTATAAAATCAGGTATATTGTTACTTTGTTTGTCTATTTTTATTATTATTGTTATTAAAACATTTTATTACTCTAATCTATCTATTCTCTCTGCCCTTTCGGATTTGTTTGCTGAATGGGAGAGAAAGCAACAAAGGGCGTACTCGCATACAAGTTTAAGACCATCGGGTTCCATCAGGAGAGAATAAATCACAAGGATGTCCATTATCTTCCTAATTCAATCAAACATACAATGCAGAATACACCAGGGTCCGTGTACTTTTGTGGCGATTATTTTTAACTTTTTAAAACAGCGGTTTCTTCTTTATTGGTTTTAACGCTGATGAATAGAATAAGCAGACACAAACTCATTTTCTGTTGACCATTTCATTTTCTATTTAAAATGGAATAAAGAGAAAGGGGGAAATGGCTCAATTTTAATTTCCTTTCATTGTTTAAAACATTTATTTATGGCTTGAATATTTGATATGCACATGTCAGCAGCACTGAAGCGCCCCTTTTATCTAATTGGTGAACCAGCCCCGTCTTCTGTACTGCCTTAATCCTATCAGCCAGAATTAGAGTTGGGATTGCTCTGCAAATTTGTCTCAATTTTCATTAAATATTGTCCCAAACCACCACTAACTGTAATCAATGCATGCCATATGTATTAGCATCTTGCTGCTTGCCACATCAAGGTCTTGTTGCGAGGTGCTGCCTCTAATGGATGATGCATGAGAGATCGCAAGCCATATCACTTGGCCATGACTGGGAGTTGGTTTATTATTTATATTAACATTGTATGACTTTGTAGTACCTGTGTATTCGATAAATGTAATGTAAATAAAGGGTTCTCTTGCTTTGGATAAAAGCGAATGCTAAATTAATGTTTAAGCATCATGAACATGGATTGGAGCGGACATAAAATTGTAAAAGCTAAGATTCGGACACAAGGCGTAACGACTGTAAGTCCGTCGAGATGGGTAAACGGTGGGTAAAATCAGGACTGTCCATTATGCTGCCAACGTAATTGCCTCAGCCTGGATGAACAACTCTAATTCTAGTTGATGGGATTACGGCAGTAGGCTACAGACGACAGGGCAAGTTGACCAATCAGATGAAAGGGGCGTTTCAGTGCCACTCACATGTGTGTTTCAAATATTCAAGGCGTAAAAAAATTTTTAAACAAGGAAGGATTTTTTTTTTCTTTTCTCCCGATCTCTTTATTCCTTTTTAAATAGAAAATGAAATGGTCAACAGGAAATTTGTTTGAATCTGCGTATTTTATTAATCTGTGTTAAAATGAATGAAGAAAAATAAACATTTTTGTTTTTCATTTTTGGGTTAAAAAAAGAAAAAGGAATGGACACAAATGTAAATGATGTTTAAATAGTTAGCAGTACAGGATATCACACCACAGGACATCAACATCAACAAAGCATTTCATACCAATACTGTATATTGCTTATTGCTGTCTGTTACAGCTGAAGAACTTGTGTAAAATGTTTTGGAGAATTCACCCATGCATGTCTTAACAGTCTTTGACAAGTGGGTAATACGGTTAGCATTGAGGACATCTTGTACTGCATTTGGGAAACACCTTTTCTGTTTATGTTCCACAAGTTTAAATCCCACAACACCTGAACAGGTGCAGTGTCCACTGTAATGAAGACACCGGGGCTCATGAGCACTTGTCCAGAACCTTCTGTCCACTTCTGCTCTACATTACATCAATAACAAAATGAGCAATGAGTCCCTTTGGCATCTATAATCATGGAAAAACTGTCAACACATTTGATACCTGAATGAAGCACATCCCCCCCTGAGACAAGAATCTTTCAGAAAGTCTAGCTCTCCTTTTCACAAAATCAGAAAGGAACAGTGCCAAATTAAAGGAACAGTTCACCAAAAATTAGAATTCTGTAATTATTTACATTCACTTTAAAAAATAGGTTAAATGTATTTGTACAGAGACAATACAGTATAGTTGAACATTCATTCCACATTTCTTAATAGAAGTGTTAAATTCCCCTAAAATAAAAATCACACCAAATTTGCATGTACATTTGAGTCTTATTTAATTTGACACTACATTTGCGACACAGGATATTGAGCTTCTGCTGTTCTCATAATAATAAAGAAACTCAACAAATAAATGAGTGTCAAAATAATCTAATTTTTCAATATAACTTTAACATAAACTGTAAAAATTATAATATCTTTAAGAAGACAATACATGTAATTTGACAGTAAAATACTGTTAAAATATATGTTTTTAGACCACCAGCATGCTTTGCATGAGACTCGATGGGAGAGTAAATGTTGAAATTAAGAGCTATTTTATGTGATCTTTGCAAGATGAAAAGGCGGGTATATATTTTTTCTCCCAATTTGGAATGCCCAATTCCCACTTCTTAGTATGGCCTCGTGGTGGCACGGTTACTCACCTCAATCTGGGTGGTGGAGGATAAGACTCAGTCGCCTCCACTTCTGAGACAGTCAATCCACGCATTTTATCACGTGGCTCATTGTGCATGACACAGCGGAGACTCAAAGAACGTGGAGGCTCATGCTACTCTCCGCAATCCACGCACAACTTACCACACGCCGCATTGAGATCGAGAACTGCTAATCACAACCATGAGGAGGTTACCACATGTGACTCTACCCTCCCTAGCAACCGGACCAGTTTGGTTGCTTAGGAGACCTGGATGGAGTCACTCCGCACGCGTGACTCCAGGGGTGCTAGTCAGCGTCAATACTCGCTGAGATACCCAGGCCCCACAAAGACGGGGATATTCTAAAGTATTTAATGTCCTGTTAAGATTTAGTTGAGTTTCTGTAGCGTTGGAGTTTTGGGGGTTACCACTGAGGTGAAGAGTTGAGCTTCTAAGCTCCAAAAATGTTAAGTTTATAATCTTTAAAATAATAAGTCTAATTGAGCTTAAAATGCATAGTGGAATAAACCTACTTTATCTCATAGGGTTAAAAAAAATTAAATGCATTTGCTGGTGAGGCACAGCAATTACAGTAAAAACATGTTGTTTTTTTTAATGGTCTAACAGTTATTTCTATTTACAATCAGGCACCTGCACACATAGACATCAAAAGGGGCTTGAGCACCTGCCCATTTTATTCTTGGAGAGAAAGTGCCCTTTTTTCTGGGTTGCTTTTTTTTTTTTTTTGTGAAAAATAATATATATTCCTGTTTGCGCAGAATGCGCACAGCTTCCCTGTCAAGCAAATATATTTATTGAATAGTGTATATAAATATCGGGTCAGGAGTTCTGAAACGCTCCCTCTCTCTCTCCGTCTCTGCGCAGCGGCGCACATCGGCACATCACACACACGAGGCAGCAGCAGCAGCGGCCCCTCCCAGCAGTGTTTTTCTTGGCTTGTGTTGAGGTGAGTGTCAATGAACAAAAGATTAAACTACCAGTGCCTCGAATTTACTGCTGATTAGCCAAAGACAAATATAGTTAACCTGTGTCTTGCTAGCATGCATGCCTCATGAGCTACTAGCTAATGTAATAAGTTAGCTACAGTTTAACTAAGGCAAATATATCATGGCCATACAGTGCTACTGTACTAAATGGGGACCCTACAGGTGAATACAGTGTGTGTGTCTAATAACATCATCACAATCGATAAACTGACATGCAAATTAGGCATCAACTAGTTAAAATGTACATATTTGCATCTAATTGACAGGGCAATGCAGGTAAATAGGATAAACAAAATAATTAAAGCATATCACCACAGAAATCTAAATTGGTGAATTTAGAAGAAATCTACAGATGCAAACAGATGGAGGATAGTAGGTTTAAAACAAACTCCATCTAAATGTGGATTTTGAAGGTTTTATTTGATGATGATGATACAGTCCTCCCTCAAATGTGAAACTAAGTCCATGTCACAATCAGTTATTGTGTATGTGTGTACATGCATAGCAATAATAATATTATATTTTTGTATAATATATTACGTACATATTATGTATTTGATTAAAACATTCAGGCAATTCAGTATTCTGATGCTTGGTTGTGTGAAGCTAAAAAGTTATTTTGCTTGTGAAACAAAAAGTATTTAAACAATTAATTTTAATCATGCCTGCAGGCAGCATAATACCAAAAAAAGAAAGGATACAGAAAAGGAAGGAGAAGGAGCGCCAGGAAACAGCCAAGAGTAGCAAAAAATCGTTAAATGCATGGTTAAAACCAGGTATCAGAAGCAAAACCCAAGAGAGAACAGATAACTCAGATGTTGAAAGTGTTACACCTGAGAGAGCAGTTGAAATCTCTAAAACAACAACTGAAAGACAAAAGGAGGTTATAGAGGCAACGACTGACACAGATTACAAAGATGATCAGGAAATCACTGTTCGTGGTGAAGAGGAAGAGACTATAGAGGGGGAAACGGTGGATAATGTTGAGTTTGAGGAAGCAATAGAAGATGATGAGGTTGAGGAAACTGTTGGTAGTGTAGAAGGGGCCATATCAAAAATTGCATCCTTAAAGTATCCAACAGATCCCGCACACAACAATGCTTTTGATCTCCAGTGTAATGCCAGTTATGTGAAAATGTGTGTTGATAGAGGACCATGCCAACCTGTTCTCAGATTTCCCAAAAATACTGAAGGCCAATCATTTCAGAAGACATGGTATGAAAATAGGCCATGGTTGGAGTATTCACCTGACAAGGATAGTATGTACTGCTTTAGCTGTCTGCTTTTTCTTAATGAACAAAAGTACACGAGTACGTGGAGAGTGGCTGGTGTTGACAACTGGAAAAGGGGACTTGAAAAAATGCAAGATCATGCAGACTCAGAGGCCCACTTAACAAGCATGGTGCGATGGAACACGTATAAAAATAGTGCTTTACAAGCAGCTTTTGAGGTATCAAATGCTCAAGACAAGGCAAAAAGAGAGAGAGAGAAACAAAGAAACAGAGAAATTTTGACCCGATTAATTGAGATAACTTTATATCTTGCACGGCAGGGGAAGGCTTTCAGGGGTGATGATGAGTCTGCCACAAGCTCAAACCAGGGCAACTTCCTTGAACTTGTTAAAGTGTTTAGCCAGTATGACAGTGTACTTAGACTACATTTGGATAATGTCAAAGACCAGAAAATGGGTAAGAAGAGGTGTCAAGTTTCACTCCTCTCAAACAGAACACAAAATGATCTCATCAAAGCCCTGGCCACATTCACAAAAAGAGAGATATGGAAAGAGATAGAGGAGGCCATTATATATTCAGTACTTATAGATGAAACCACTGATGTATCTCATTGCGAGCAGGTCTCTCTTGTTGTGCGATATGTGTATCAAATGGAAGTCAAGGAGCGCTTCGTCCAGGTCTGCAATGTGTCAAAAACAACAGGTGAGGAAATGGAGAAAACAGTTCTTGACTTGCTAAAGAACAACGGCCTACAGATCTAAAACATGCGTGGTCAAGGCTATGATGGCGCTGCCAATATGAGTGGTCAATATAGAGGACTGCAACACAATGACAAGGCTCTGTATGTGCACTGCCAAGCCCACTGCTTAAATCTGGTCTTAGTGGAAGCTGCAAAATCAAGCCTCCACTTCATTACCTTTTTCCACCTGGTACAGAAGCTCTATATATTTCTCACCAGCTCTACGAAAAAACACACTGCATTTGTGAAATGCCAAAAGGCCCTGCAACCTGGAGAGAGTGTAATCAAACTGCAGAAACTCTCTGACACATGTTGGGCATGCAGAGAAAAAGCCCTGAAGGCCCTCCTTAAAGTGATGAGCTCTGTGGTCAAGGTCCTCACTGACATTACAGAGCAGGAGCCTCCAGATACTGCTACTGGAGATGCCAGGATGTACCTTAAAGCCATAGACTTTGAGTTTTTGCTCTGCCTTGAGATCGCCACTCCTGTCTTTGAAGTCACTGCTCTTGCCTCTGATGCTCTACAGAACTGTGATATTGATCTGTCCACAGCATATACTGTTGTTGATGGAGTGAAGGACACCATGTCCAACCCCAGGACAGAAGAACAGTTTGGAAAACTGTTTAAGAGTGCCACGGAAAAGGCAGAAGCCGCTGGGATCAGCATTCCCAAAGAGCCCCTGGGACAGCAAAGCAAGAGGAGGGTGCCTGCAAAGTACAGCCAAAGTACTGGTGCAGCCACAGAGAGCCACTCCTTCCAGTCAGTAGAAGACTACTACAGAGTAAAGGTGTACTATTGATTCTTAGATGTTCTTTCTCAGGAACTACAAAGAAGATTTAGGGGAGAAGGTGAGACACAGTCCAGTAAAATACTGAACGCACTCCACAGTTTGACAAAGGCCAACAACTGGATAGGCAAAGATGCAGTGGGTCCTGGGCGGCTCTCTTGAGGCCATTCACACACTGTGTGAATTCTATGGAGGAGAGGAGCAGAAGTTGAAAACAGAGCTCAGGGATTTTCATGCATCTTTCCCAAACACATCCACCATGAAGGAGATGTTAAAAACACTGAGAGACAACAGTGGACAGGATATCTTTCCAACACTGGTGGAAATGATAAGAACTTATGCAACAATTCCAGTGTCAACAGCAACAATGGAGAGGTCATTTTCCAAGCTCAAACTGGTTAAAGACACACTCAGAAGCCTATGCACAGAAGAGAGGCTTTCTGATCTCCACCTCCTGGCTATTGAGAAAGACATTCCTGTAAACCACAGTGAAGTAATAAACATCTACAGGGACATGGCCCCCAGAAGGTTGCCGCTGTAAGGGAGGAAGGAGAGACAACCAGGGAATGGAAGTAACAGATTTTATTTTGAAGTAGAAGACCTTTTTTTGTAATAATTTTATTAAGTTATTATTTGTATTTTGTCAATCATTTTTGCAGTGATTGTTTTCAGTAAAATTAACAAAATAGCAGCAACAGCCCTCTTCAGTTTAGAGTGAATATTTGTGTTGATTTTTGTCAAAGTGTTATGTATTCTGATAACACCAAAATAATTAAAATGATGTAGTGCCTTGTGCAAAAATAAACAAATTATTAGTAAAACAAGCCCCTCTGCTTGATGCAGTTCTGCTTTATGCAGTTATTTAGGTTATTCTAAATATATACTTGAAACTAGTAGCATAGAAAACATGCACATTGTGGCATGGTTTCCTTTGCTGCTCTATACACCTAGTAAATACTAAGGAGACCATGGTTTCTGTGTGAACTGATTATTTTGTAGACATCTTTTGAAAATGATACAATTGCGTGAGTTTGAGGAAGATAAAATTAATTAACTTTTTAAACACATTTTTTAAAAAGGAAGTCAGAGTTGTGTTAATATATATACTTTTTTGTTTAAAAAAAGTAAAAAAATACGTAATTATGAGAAGTGCCCTTTTTTTTTCACTTGAGCCCCTGCCTCTCAAAATGTCTGTGCAGGTCCCTGTTTACAATCAAAACATGTTTTGTTTTTTTAAAGAACAGTCAAAACTTACAGGGGCCTAACATAATTTTATAGTTGAAACATGTTACAACAAATTACATTTTAAACATGTAATTTCACTTACAGAGTTAACAGACTATTTTTTCAATTTATGGTAAATGTTTGGCATCCTGTGCTGCCATGAATCTACAGTTTTTTTTTTTTTTTTTTTTTAACAATGTTGTCAATTGAAACATGTATGACTTTTCCATAAAATGAAAGTGAATCCTGACCATAGCTGTCAAACATGATTTTTGAAAACAGTGAATAATAAGTTACATTTTAGTCTATTCCCCCACAAAGCTATCACATGGCTTCAAAAATGTGTTGTATAGAGATTAATGTTATGCTGCTTGTTGGAGCATCACTGACCTTTGTATCACTATAAACATTCTTCAAAACTTTCCACTTTGTGTTCCATAAAAGTAGGCGAGTCATATTTGTAACAAAATGAGGGGGAGTAAATGATGACAGAATTCTCATTTTTTGTAAACAATTCCTTTAGTGTCTCAGGGGACTGTCTGTGCTGAGCACATGTGTGCTTTCCTCAATGATCAACCAATAATCTGTTCAATTTGTGCTGAACAACAACACTGTATTGGACTCATTTGAATACGATTACAACACACTCTTTCAAAAGCTGCTGCATTGGGCTGCAAATATATTGAGACACACTTCATTTCCTAAACATTATATAAATAAAAAGGTACAAACATAGATGTGCCTTTTGCAAAAATAAAACTCTTTACATCTCACACTCTCTACTTCAGAAATCTACTGTATTTTTCCACTTCTCAAAAATACTGTTGATTTGCTTTGAACTGATTTGCATCGAGCTGATGAGGCCATTCACACAAGTGAAGCTCTTGCATTCTGTCAGCGTTTTTTTGGTCTGATGGGTGGTGCACCATTCACTGTAGAGGAGTCCGATCATGTTGGTCTGTATGAGTCAGACGGACGACTGTTGATACGACGCAACGGCTTGACGCTGTCTACACTGGACACGTCGACCTGAACATCCTAAACTGTTGAAGTAGCGTCAGAGCATGCAGCGTAAAATGGAACTGGACTTTCGTTTATTGTCGGTACAAAGGACGCCTCCAGTGTAGACAGCATCATTGATTATAATGGAGTTCTATTGATTTTGACGCGATGCTCGCGTCCGGTGTAGATCGGGTGTTACACTTTATCGGCACCGTGAGAAAAAAAAAACATCTTGAGCGCGTTTGGACAAAATATAACGCAGGAGTTTTTTTTTCTTTTTTACTTGACACGCCATCTTAAAAACTCAACACTTATGGTAACATGTCCATCTGACTCATGTGCACACTTCTAATGTAAAAATAGCAAGACAGAACACCAGAATGTTTCCTCTTTAAATGGAGAGCAAGTCAAGTTAAAATAGCTCAACTTAAAAATGTTTTAGTTTTTGTTAGATAACATTAAAATGTGCATTATGCTGTAAATGAACTGGTTTAATTTATGTATATATCGACTGAATCAACCAGAAAACATTAATATAAATAGACATGTAAGTGTATTCTACTTTTAATTCTTTAATTTATATTCAAGTTAATGATTAGCCTAAACAGTGACGAAAGGTACAAAAAACAACAACTTGGCTAACATGTATTTACTTACCATCGCATCGTATCCGAGTTTATTCATGAAATACGCCGCTTCTGCACCCTTGTAGAAGTTAAACCAGACGGTGCCCTGAAATTGATCGCCCGCGTCCAGCAGCAGGACGTTTTTCTCATTTCTACGAACTTCTTGGATTTTTGTAAATCTCCGCGACACTCCGGCGAAACACGGGCTTTTAGTGCATTTGCCCGAGTCTTTGTTGGTCTCTTCCACCCTTGCGTGGACATCATTAGTGTGGAGTAAAGTGAGCTCAAACTCCGCGCTGCATACCTGGATCCACAGCAAGAAAAACGCGTTGAACCGCCACCGCATTTTCATCCTCTCATCAGTATTGAGAGCGCATCCGATGACTTCAGCGCGCCTTTAGTCTGGACTCAGGAGGCGGGGTCAGGCAACCGAGGGTGTTTCACACAATTAAGAAGAAAGGGTTGTTTGTTAACTTAATCATGATTAACTTTCTAAACTAAGATTAAAGACGTCACATCTTAAACGAATGGAAGTGGAACACATGGTAACACTTTACAGTTCGGTTCTGTATGTTACCATTAGTTAATGCTTTACAATATTTTTACAGCATTCATCTTGGTTCATGTGAATTTGTAGACTAGTATATGTTATTAAAAGTTCTACACTTTAACTTTATGAACTATGAATTAACATATAGTAAAAATGAACAATAATATAGCCTACTGAGCCTTTATAACATTAACCTAGAATTAGTCTTACATAATAACGTTCATGTTATTAACAATAATTTTGTAAGGGTAAATAAGTCCAATATAGCCTGGACACAGCACATTTATGGCAAATGTGTGAATGTCATTATTTTAGAAAACAAGTGTCATTTGAATGAAAAATAGCACAAGCACACTATTCAAGCAAAACACTTCACAGAAATATGTTTAAGTTCATGATAAAAACAATAGATATAGGGTTAGGAAATCAAAAGTGCAATGTAATTTTTTTTTAATTACATTTGATCCAGCTTATGTTGGTATTTGAGTCCTAGATACTATAAAATGTAAATTACTTTGCACACCTTAGACCAACAATATTCACCCAAAAGTTGTCTCAACTAGCCTAAAAGATTCGTCTGAACAAAAAAATTAATATTTGTAACGCTGGGAAGAAGTCAAGAGAGCTGGATCTAGGTGCAACTAAGGATTTTAATGAAAATAAACAAATACAAATAACTGGTAGACACAGGAACAAATAAAACATCCACAATGGGAAACAAGAACATAAACAGGAGCCAATACCTACGAAGGGCACTGGTTAAACACGGGAGGTCCATCACATGCAGGTACAACAACTGACAAAGAACAAGCAACCAACAGGGCATATACAAAAAAGACTAATGAGTAAATAAAACACAGGTGAGGACATTAGAAGACAGCTGGCAGTGATGAGGGCAGGGAATTATGGGAAGTGTCCATGGGGAACAGATGACAGAGGAAAAAAACAGTGCAGACAACAGTGAATCGTGACAATATTGAACAATGTTGCTGATTTGTCAGTTCTGAGCATGCACTGCAATATGAATACATAAAACGGTTACCGTTTTGCTATTTTTTGTTGCCACTGTTTAATTAATTGATGTGCGGAGATGTTCGGAACTCATCTTTTAACTTAATGAAGTTTGCTGTTTGCCACCATTATTATTCTCTATGAAGTTGAGTATTAATTTGAATTCCTGTCTTACTAAAGTCATAATAATTCCTGTAATTTAATTATGCTATTAATACATTTCGGTGCCTCGACAAGGTTACAAACAACTTCCATGTTTGTCCAGGTTTTGGTTTAGTGCTGCATTCACTGAAGGAATTATACAGATAAGCCAACAGCACAAGCACGCCCACAGCTGCCACACTAAAAATTAGCTTTGCCACCCCATCTCGGACCCATTCGTGTCCTGGAGACCTGACTCTGGCATGGCGGTGACATGGCCTGGAGCTGACACTGGCGTGGTGGTGTCAACGTTTATTTGTATCAGCTCACAATTTCTTTTGTAAGGAATTAGCTTTAATAAGTGAATTAAGATGAATTCAGTGATATTATTCTCATGGCTTATTGAAAATAATATCACATGTATTTAGGTACAGCTTAGAAGCGAAATCTTTCAGAAACAGGGATGAGATAATTTATCAAAATATACCAGAGTCACGTCATCTTTGAACTAGGGTTGTGCCGATGATATCAGGGATCGACGATAGTCAGAGATTCTGCCAATAGCTGATGCCTTTCAAGACATATTTGGCTCGTTTTTCCATTAATGTATTATTATTATTATTAGGCTATCATCAAATTATATTACAATGAATTTCCCCTGCCATATTTTCACATTGACATTACCGCATATAGCCGACACTTGAAACACCTACACATGCGTCTGAGGATTATAAAAATGAAACATTGAAAATGTTTTAAAAACAGACTACAAAACTACATAACACATCATATTTAAATTACAAGGTGATATACCTAATTCACAAATTATGTCAAGAGTGCTTGTTATAAAAGAGACACATCATTCTTATAGATTTTGCTTGAGCCATGGCGAAAACGTCATCGTCATTCGTCTGCATTTTGTTTTCTTTGCCTAGCAAATTAACATAAAATTGTAATGATACTACTAATAACAACACTGCAATAACAAGTTGCTGTTATTATTATACGATTAAAAATGATAAAACCATCCATACCTCTGCAGTGTGGTTCTCCAGGATGATGTCATTTCGAGACATTTTGCCTCCAGTTTCCAATCCTCCGAAATCTAATGGACTGTCACAGACATGTAGGGGGTCGTGTTTATGTTTGACAACATCTGTGGTCAAAGCGACAAAGTCAGCCGCATTCAAATCTTTAGTTCCCTCGTTTTATTGTACAGATCGGGGATAGCAGTGTTGGTGAAGTACTTGCGCTCCGGCAGCTTGTACTGTTTGTCAATATTTGAAGTAGATCTCTAAAACCAAACTGTATGATAGGAGACCATCTCCTTTGCGATATAATTGGAGACAGCTGCTGTGCACTGGGCCCACATTCACTGTTTCGTTTGTACTTAGCGCTTTTTGCAAAAGCTCCGATGATAGATGGCTGACTGCGATCTTTGCCGATCACAGCTTTTCTTGGTGCTAGCTTAGCAGCATCAGCATGGTGGTGAGCACGCTAATGTATATATATGGTTGAGACTCCTTCACCGGCACAGCTCTCATGCAAAGTTTGCAAATTGCCTGTGTGATATCCACGGGCTCGCCTATTGTGTCTGGTTTAAAACCGAAATATTGCCAAATAAGTGACGGGACATTTTCTTTAACTTTGTTCGCAAAATGATGGACAGCGAGAAATGAGCAAATAAGTAAATTATTGCCCCCATGAAAATATTGTGTTTTGACGATCTCACAGGCTGACGATAGGACGATCTGACAATGAAGAATATCGCACAACACTACTTTGAACACAGACAAACTTTATTACTATTCTAACATAAATCTAATCTAACACATATATACATGAGACAGGTTGGTGAAAAGTGACAGATGATGATTTTATCTTTGAAGTGAGGCCTTCTCACTCCTTTTTGGGATGTTGAGTCCCAAGATCCCTTGGACCTCATATAGCATGGAGTCAGAGCGAAGTCTGAGCAGTCAGCGGAGTAGAAGATGAAGCAGAAGAGAAGAGACCGGAGCAGAGCGTGACGAGACCAACGAAGAAAGCAAGAGAGAGAAGAGCATGTTCTTTCTGTTTGGAACTATTTGAACTGAAATTGGCTTCATCCCCCAAAGGTGTCCTGCGCCAATCAGAAGTGACTTTTCAGAGTCACATGGTCAACTGGGCTGTCTTTTCCGACAGTTGAGTTATGGCCCTTTGTTTCAGACTCTTAAAATGTTCCCACTCAAAAATAGTGCAATTTAATCATGAGCTTTTATATCTTGAGAATGGTACAAGAGACATGATATTCGTGTTCATCAGCTTTCTCGTCAGACCCCAGCGAACGCGTACATATAAACATGACATTTTTTTTCATGGCTGTTATACATGTAGGTAACAAAACATGAAAATCCCTGGTTACAAAATCATATTGGTTTTGCACATCATTGTATTTTATCAAGTTAAGCCTTATAGTTACCATTCTTAGTAGAATTAGATGAATCATACAAAATTAAAGATTATATTTATCAATTATAGGTGATTGCACATTGCTACACACAATTTAAAGAGATCCGTCTGTAATCATTAATTTGTCAGGTACAAACAATACCACAGTTCAAAGTGATTTTCAGCATTATCTAGCAAGGCTAGATTAAGATGAAATGTCTTAAGAGTTGTGCAAATCTGATGGTCCTTGTAACCTTAAATAGAACAGCCTGGTGTGGGGGTTCTGTCTGAAGGCTGGTAATTTATGACGTGGAAACATTCCAAACTGAAAGGTTGGATTTTTCTCATTTCAAATCATGTTGGTGGAATTCTTCTGCATATATAATCTTACACCATGACGTGGAACTCTGGCGTAGCTGTGACATAGCCATGACGTGAAACTCTGGCGTGGCTGTGACATGGCCATGACGTGGAACTCTGGCGTGGCTGTGACATGGCCATAACGTGAAACTCTGGCTTGGTGGCCATGTTGATGGAACTCTTTCTTGGCGGCCATGTTCGTAGAACTCTTGTATTTTATTGTACTCTTGTATCCTTGGATAACAGGGAAATTACCTCCATGGTCCTCCGGGCAGCTGAAGTTGGCGGTGCAGGGTCTGGGACTGACGAGCCTTGCAACGCTGGCTCTGAGATGGACGAGGCTGGCAACGCCGGCTCTGGGACGGACGGAGCTTCCAGTTTATTGGCCGTGGCAGGCGTGGGCATTGGCTTGTTGGCCGTGGCAGGCGTGGGCGCAGGCTCATTATCCGACTCCCCTACAGTGAATGGTGCACCACCCATCAGTAGGGCAAGGTCGATGTACTGAGCAAGGCCATTGGTACACCGGCCGTCAGGTATTAATGAGGAAATCGGCTCATTCAGCCCAAAAAAGATGAAGTGCAGTTTTTTTTTTAACAAATGTTAAATTCAAAAACCCTAACTATAAATGTGAATTTAACAAAAACATGATCTTTAATAAACTTGACTTGAACAAACTTAAACATGACTTGACTATGAACTTGGCATAAACTAGATTTTGCTTGACTATAAACATGACATGACTTGACTTGACCTACATTTCATTAACAATACCTACAGTACACTAGACTTCTTTTTTATTGGCGGCTCGCATTCTAAAATAGAGCATTACCGCTATCTACTGTTGGTTACGGATCAGAGACTCTTCCCCTTCTCTCCCCAGACATTACAGGACCCGTGCTTCTGAACACGCAGTGCGATGTTTTACTATTATACACATTGTTGAGTTAAGTCCTGTATGTCCCAGTCTGAGTCTAGATAGAATAGAATCTTCTTTTCTCCTCCCACCTGAATTCCTTCCTCTTCCTACTAATGGTTGTATTAAATGTAGATGTCTACCCTTTTGTTCATTATCCAAATAAATTGCAATATTTGATTTAACTTCCTTTTTTATTATTGATTTGATTTCTGATTTACTATACATAATATGCATGACTATATTTTTCTTTGACATTACTTGTTATGCTAATTTATCTGCGTCCTCATTCCCTGACACTCCAATATGCGCATGAACCCATAAAAACTGTCTTATTTGTCTGCTGCATTGTATATAATATCTGAAGAATCTCCATCAATATATCTTGTCTAGTTTCAGACTGTTGAGCATCTAGACATAACATGGCAGAGCTTGAATCTAAACATGAAGTTTCGTTTAATCCCATATCTTTTATTTTGTTAATTGCTTGCAAAATTGCTAGTAATTCTCCTGTAAACACTGAAATTTTATCTGATACCCTTTTTTCTTCTGCCACTTTCAATCTTGGGATGATGTATGCTACCCCCACCTGATCTTTTTCTGGATCTTTAGATGCATCTGTAAAAACCTCTATATAACTTTCATACTCGGTCCATATATACTCCTTGTTAATTTAGCCTCTAATGCATTTGGACCCTTATCTTGTCTTGCTTCCGATAGGAATAAATCAACATTTGGCTGTGGTAAGATCCATAGATTTATTGATGGTAATATTAACACTGGGGTAAGGCTGGGCGATAAAACGATATCGATATATATATATCACGATAAAGAAAATCCACAATAAGCTTTTGAGTATTTACTGCGTGTCGCTAAAACTCAAGCAGTTCGGCTTTCTCAGGCTGCGTTTCCACTGGGGCAGACGAAATCCGCTCAAAGACGCTCATAGCGCTAGGAGAGAGCTTGCTCCGCACTGCTGCCAATCCTACGATCCACCTTGCGAGCATGACACTCGGCTTTCATAGGAATGAATTGAAAACACTCTCTTGGCTCACAATGCACCAGTGGTAACGTAGGGTCAGACTGGATGAACTTGCTAATGCTAGTTGCCTTGCTAACAATTAGGTTACGTCTGACACTGAATTGATTTAATCCACACCACAAGACTTTCTCATGGTCTCTAGTGAAGAGCGCAATCTTTCTGTGTTGTAATCTTGAATATTGTTCTGTAGCAACAAACATGCATAATTTCGGACCTGTCCAGCTCTGCACACGTTGCCTCTTTTTCCCTGCATGTGTGTAGACAGGAAGCGCCGCATGAGTTAACGTGGTTTCAAAGCACCGTTTAGACCAAAACATTTTTCCCGTCTAAATGTATCTTTATTAATCAGCATGTTACGATCTTTAATAATAAACAACTCGATTTCTGTTCTAATTTTGTGAAAATTAATTAGATGTCTGGAATGTATAAGGAAAAACTAAAATTACTAGTTGGTAGACTAGTCTCTCACTTTAATGAAAATATACAAATGTTTTAAAAAAAAATAAAATAAATGTTCTCTCGGGACACCCCTGAACCCACATTCAGCATCATTCCACAGTCACAAGGGCTTCTATGCCCCCATACTTGGGTATCTGAATATTAAGAAATATTCAAAATATTTCATTTTAATGTAAAAATATTCCAACATGATCTTTTAACATTAATTTTCAATTGATAAATGGTAAAATACGGTAAAATTGGTAAAAGATCCTGCAGACCCCACTGCTTTGGCCATCTCTGGACACCCTGTGCAGTTTTGTAGAGACTATTTTGACTGTTTCGAATATATTTTTTCTTCTTTTTCTTCTAAAAAAAAGAGTGCAATGTGTAAATGTATATCATGATAAATATCGATATTGAACAATATGAAAAAGATTATTGTGATAACAATTTTGGCCATATCGCCCAGCCCTACACTGGGTACATTATACTTGTTTAATTTCATATCCTTTAATAATTTTCCCTTTCCCATGTTCCCAACATGCCTCTAGTTCCTTTTTTGTAGAGTGATTATCCTTCTGACCTTTTAAGTTTGCCCAGTATGTCAATAGGTTAGGGTTAGGGTTGCTTCCTTCTTAAGTGGATTGGCATCTCTAACATCTCCACCTGTAATGCTGGTACTGGAGAAGGATAAGCTCCACAACAAATTCTTAATGCTCTTGACTGAATTCTCTCTAATTTTGATTTAGATGCTGATCCATAGTCTAGTATTACTCTCATCATTGCAGAATAAATGGCTGTCAGTGCCATTTTATCAGCCCCCCACTCACGACCTGAAACACACCTCATTACATTTAAAACCTTCTTACATTTATCTTCCATCTTACTTATATGATTACTCCTTGTAATTTTCATGTCAAACCACATTCCAAGAAATCTTATCACTTAAACTTGTTCTAAGTCCTTATTATATAATATTAGATTTATATCTCTACATAACTTTTTATTTGTAAATAAAATATATTTCGTTTTCTCCACAGAAAATGTAAATCCCCATTTATATGTCCATTTCCCAACATTATTTAAAGCTGATTGCATTTTATCCACAATATAATCCACATTTCTTCCTCATATCCAAATAGCTCCATCATCTGCAAACAACGATTTTCCTATATTAATATCTATTGTTGCAAATACGTCATTAATCATAATAGTAAATAATAATGGACTTATGACACTACCCTGTGGGGTCCCATTCTCAATCAGACCTTTATCTGAAATATATTCCCCAATCTTCACTTTTAAATTTCTTCCTATTAAAAAATCTTTAATCCAATTTTATAATCTACCACCTGTTACAATCTGATCTAATTTTATCAGCAAACCTTCCTTCCATAACATATCATAAGCCTTATCAATATCAAAGAAAACTGCTACTACTGTTTCTTTATTTATCAAGGCTCTCCTTATATCCGATTCCTAATTCACTATTGAATCCATTGTTCCACTTCCGCATCTAAATCAACTTTGATACGGAGAAAATAACATAATTTTCTCCAAATTATACATTAGCCGATTAGTAATCATTTTCCCATTAATTTGCATAAATGTGTGGTTAAAGCTATTGGTCTGGTTTCCGGTTATGGCGCCTAAAGAGTAAATGTGTGCGCGGCTCGCTCCCAAATACTTTTCATTTACCTCCAATAAACCTCAGCATTTTTTGTTTACATTTGACAGCATTTGTTCGTTAATTGTTTCGCAACCTTAATTGCTTTTGAAATGTCAAAAGGAATGGGCAAACAGGGTGATAAAGACCGAGATGGCGCTTCTACGCCTGGTGCTAACATTATGCTAGCCGAGATCAGTGCATTTACACGCCGATCTTAGAGCCTCTATCACCGTGGACTTCAAAGCATCTTTTGAAAGCTTGTCAACCAAGTTAGATAACATTCCACGGTGGCAGATCATGATCTTCGCGTCGGTAATCTCGAGTCCGGTACTACGGGGATAAGTCAACAACTTGAACATCTCGAGGCTACATGTTTGAGGCTCCAGAAGGAAAATGAGTGGCTGAAGGCTAAAGTCTCGGACCTTGAGAGCCGCAGCCGGCACCAGTATATTCTAATTTTGCGCTTACCTGAGTCAATCGAGGGACCACATCCGACGACCTTTTTTTTCTCAGCTTCTGGTTGATGTCCTCGGATCTCAGGAGTTAACATCGCTGCATGAGCTGGACAGTGTCCACCGCAGCCTTGCACCCAAACCTGCGTCAGGGCAGAGACCGTGACCTGTCATCCTGCGATTTCACTGCTTTCAAGTAAAGGACTTTGTCATTTGCGAATCTTGCAAAAAGAGCGAGTTGCTCTATGAAGGCCACAGGATTTGTATCTTTGAGGATTCCTGCCCTGAGGTTTTGAAACTTTGCGTCGGGTACAAAGATGTGATGTCAGTGCTTTATAAACACAGACACAAACCTGTGCTTCAATACCCTACTAGACTGCGAATCACACTTTTAAACAGTGAGAAGAAATGGTTGGCTTCTGTTTCAGAATCCAATGACTTTATCTGGAGTCTGAACCTATAGTTGGATCATTTGGATACTATTTCACTCTGAGCAGACATGTTTATTTTTGGCGTCCTTTTATAGTCTGTTAATCTTGTGCATCAATTTCTGCTGCCCCTTTGTATTTCATGTTATGTATTTATTGTTCTAAATGGTTTGTACTTAGATTTTACATTTGTTTCTTCTTGAAGTCGAAGTCTGTCATTAATTTTTTGATATAAATATGTTTTTGAGGTTAGGTGTCTTTAATGGGAGGGCCAGGAGTTAGGAAACTTGCCAGTTGTCATGGTAAAGTGGTTCCAGTTGCTGTTCTTGTTGTCAGCACTTGGATTGTGGTGTAAGGGTGTTTTATGTTTTTGTTGTTGTGGTTTTTTTTTGTGGATTCGCATGCAATTCCTTTTTTTAATTGTACTTTGTATTCTTACATGCTGCGGACAAGGTGTGTTGTCGGTTGGGTTTTGTGTGTGGGGGGGGGGGGCGGAAATTTGATCATGGTCACAGAATTTCTTGCTTTTGTTTTATGATGAGTGACAGGACTGCTCCCCATGGTACACTGAAATTCACCAGTTGGAACGTTAAAGGGCTGAATTTTCTAATGAAGTGAAATAAAGTTCTTAATTATTTGAAACATTTGAATACTATCATCACCTTCATTCAAGAAACTCACCTCAGGCCTGCAGACCATCTAAAAATTAGAAAGACAGATTAGAGTCTAACAGTTCAGGTATCCTTCCTCAACCTCTGTGCCAGGCTACTATTTCCCTTATTATCAAGAAAGATAAAGATACTTCTCAATGCAGTAATTATCGCCCCATCTCCTTACTTTGTACAGATGTGAAATTATTGGCTAAGATACTGGCGAGATGTTTGGAGTTGGTTCTTCCAATTATAATTTCAACAGAACAGACAGGGTTTATAAAAAATAGACACTCTTGTCACAATATTAGATGCCTCTTGAATATCCTCTATGCTTTCTCTTTGAATGAAGTCCCAGAATTAGCTATTTCCATGGATGCTGAGAAGGCTTTTGATAGAGTCGAGTGGGGGTATTTGATCTTCACACTGAGGAGATTTGGTTTTCCCGACCAGCTTATAGCTTGGATTAGGTTTCTATACACGTCCCCAATGGCCTGTGTACGAAGAAATAATAACTATTCTAAGTATTTCTCTCTTGGTTGTGGGACTAGACAGGGCTGCCCACTCTCCCCA
The DNA here is from genome assembly GCF_025860055.1 of Xyrauchen texanus. Classification (NCBI taxonomy): domain Eukaryota; kingdom Metazoa; phylum Chordata; class Actinopteri; order Cypriniformes; family Catostomidae; genus Xyrauchen; species Xyrauchen texanus. The sequence continues at coordinate 4,027,583 of NC_068305.1, forward strand.
CTGTTATTTGCATTAGCCATTGAGCGGTTGCTCTCAGATCCAGTGCGATGGCTGGCATACAAAGGGGAGGGCGGGAGCATAAACTGTCTTTATACGCGGATGATCTTTTGTTATATGTGTTGGACCCTAGCACCTCCATCTCCTTGGTGCTGGACCTCTTGGCAGAGTTTGGTCTAATTTCAGGCTACAAGTTAAATTTGAGTAAAAGTGAATTAATGCCCATCAATAAGGCAGCCTTGAAATTCCCATTAGCATGCTTTACAGAGACTTAGGTATTTAGGCATAAATGTGACAAAGTTTTTCAGACTTATTTGACCACAACTTTATACCGTTGCTCGGTCGTCTTGCACATTTTAGTCGTTGGTCTCTCCTTCCTCTGTCCCTGGTTGGTAGGGTTAACTTTATTAAGATGAGCATGCTCCCCAAATATGTTAAGGTTCTTTGTTACATTTGACAGCTCTATTTAGACTTTTCTTTGGAATAAAAGGACTCATCCGAAAATACACTTTGCAGAAGACAAAAAAATTGGGTGGTCTGGATCTTCCTAATTTTCTTTCTGGTTGCACATTGAGAACATTTAGTGTAAGTCCTCCTCCCTGGCTTCCCTTCTAGGTCTCCCACATACATGGTCTCTGATTAAATATTCAAATAACATAATTGTAAAAAAAAAAATCTTAAAATCTAGACCCAATTTTGCGGCATTTTGGTCTTCATATCACCCCTTTTTTTATCCCCATTACACTCTAACCCTCTATTCTCTCCTTTGTCAAGTTATCTGAACAATTTATTTTTAAAAACTCTTTCAGGAACATTTCTGCTTTTTCTTTGTCACTTATTGCATTTTCTCTTCCATACTTAAAACTGGATATTCATATTCTCTCCTAATTCCGCTCATCTTTTTAATCATGCTCCACACTTCCTCAACTGGAGTACTTTTACCAATTTCATCACAAAATGATCTCCAATACTTCCTGAATTCACATCCATTCATGTGGAGTTTCCATCATTTAAGCAAACCAAATTTTTCCTTTCCATCAGCTCTTCAATAACCTGAACATTTGTGTCTGTCATTGTTCCTCCCCATAAAGTATTATGGGCATTAACATCCCCAAACCATATCACCCTTTCACCACTTTTATTTCTTCCATACTCTCCTGTATTAACCTATTACATGGATTATAAAAGTTTATTATGACATAATTCTTCTTTTCAATCCATATTTCTACTCCTATATATTCCATTGTAACCCCTTTCTACAAAAATCTATAAGACATTCCCTCTTTTAAAAACGTGACACACCCTCCACCTTTACCTTCCTCCCTATCTCTTCTCAAACATATATATCCTTTTAAAACTAAATCTAATCTAGAATTCAGCCATGACATTTGAATGAATATTACATCTGGCTTTTCTTTAATTTGGTTTATGTAACCTTTAAATTCTTGACCATTGGCGCAAAGGCTTCTGGCATTCCATTGTAAGATAATGAACATAAACAATACTAACCAACCCAAGTCTCCTGACTTGACTGAGATTCTGAATTAAGACTTTCCCTTATATCTTCCATTTCAATACTTTTATCTCTAGAAATCTCTCTGCCGCATTAACAATTATTTGGATCTTTTCTGTTCTTCTTTCCGTTTGTGCAGTACAGTTAATCACTTCTACCATGAAGAGCACAAAGTTTTTCTTGTTTACTATCATTGTGTCTTCTGATAATCTACCCTCACCAATTAGCTACTCTACCTGTTCCTTCAGTCCCTTTACCATACTCCATTCTTACTTTTCCACTCTGCTTATTCCTAGTATTTACTACTTTCACTGCTTCAGCATACGTTAGGTTATTTTAAATTTTTTCCTGTTGTACTTCCATTGCCTTTTTCCTCACCTCACAACCCCCGTATACCACATTATGACTACATCTGCAATTGCAACATTTCAATCCTACTAGACTGGCAAAAACAAGGGCTTAAATACAAGGCCATGTGTAACAGATAAACAATACAAACAATCACAAGACTAAACTATAAACAAGATAACAAGACTAAATTAACTATAACCAATGAAAAGACAAGACTAATAACAAAATAATCAAACAATGAACCAATGAAAACAAGACACATGAACGGGAAACACATGACAAGATCACATGAGGGAACAGGAAATCACATAACATGACAGGAACAGGAACTTGAAAATAAAAGACATGAAAAAACCAACAACCAACCTTAACCAACAGAATAAACACAACACTCATATATCAACTATACCAAATGTATTATTCGCTTTAGTTCTGCCTCAGTAGATTTTTAGAAATATCTTTGGTTTAAGTTTGTCCTGTTTCAATATATAAATGTGATTTTTAAAGCAAAATCAATAAAGGAAGAATTCACTGATCCCTCTGGAAGAAGAAGGAAGAAGAGGAGGAGGAAGAGAGAGAGTGAATAGTTAATTGCACACTCCCACTCTAATCTCCTTTGTTAGCCATATTTTAATTATTGATTTTGGCCTATTTAAGTTTTAAACTGCAGGGTCACATTACTCACATACTGTATGTGTTCTTAGCAAATCTGTTTAAACAGAACATGTCTTAACAATTATGCTTATCAAAGAAGGCCAATAAAACGTTATACTGTATTATGTGCCATGTAAATTTAGATCTATCTTTAGACCTAATTTAGACCTATCACTTCACATGCACAGACTGCGGAGACTGTCTATCGATTTCAATGCGATTTGTTTTTCAACACTTTTTTATCCTCTGAAACAATGGCTTTTCAATAACCAAAATATATTAATATAATTTATTAAATGTCGCTTTGTATCTGATAAACTGTGAAAGATGTGAGAACAATATGTGTAGTTGCACTTAACCCTCTGTGGTCTAAGGGTATTTTGGGCCCTGGAGAAGTTTTGACATGCCTTGACATTTGTGCTTTTTTCCTTATAAAGGTCATATAACAGATACTAAACATTTGTCTACAAGACTTTTGAGAACTGGATCTTGTAGCCTAGAGTTTTTGCTACAAAATGATGTGAAAACCATCCTGATCACTCATTCATACAAAACAATATAATAATTTAACTTTTGTAAGACACTTTTAGTGTTGATAGGTAATATGCGAGGAGGCGTGAATGATCATGAATATTCATTGTAATTCACACATGAGAGACAAAGACCCTCCCCTGGGCCTATCAATGAGGGATAGAGAATGAATGTGAGGAGACTTAATGATCCAAATCAAGTTTTAAGTTAAAATAAGTAATCTGACTATATATTTTCTTTACATAAAGACTTTACTTAATTTTAGACCTACACTACCGTTAAAAGAAGTCTCTTCTGCTCACTAAGACTGGATTTATTTCATTCAAAATACAGAAACAACATTGATATTCTGAACTCTTTATACAATTTAAAAGAACAGTTTTCTATTTGAATATATTGTAAAATGCAATTTGTGATCAAAGCTGAATTGTCAGCATCATTACTGCAGTCTTCAGTGTCACATGATCCACAAGGGCATATTTAAAGTGCATTTTACTCATTTACACCAGAACAGATATTTGCAAGCACAAGCTTTGCTGATGATAATGAGGCAGCATAAATGCTATTTAAAATATAATCTAAACATTTATATAATTTTATATCATTTTACATATCATATTTATATCATACAGCATACAATTTAAATACCTGCTAATTGATCCCACAGTTTTCTGTAAGTGTGGTATATGGGACATTAAAACAATCATTAAAATATAATCATAAGTACATTTACTCAAAAAAGTACACATTGTCTCAAAATAATGCAGAGCCAGCAGCTTCATCAATGCAAGAAATGGATGTGGATGATTAAGTTAAATCCTACCATTTGTTTTTTTTTCATCACCCACACCAAGCAGGACTGCACGAACGTCTGTCTGGTTCTTTCTTCTGAATAAATTAAATTCCACAACTGCTGCAGTGTCCAGATCTTAATAATATGATTTGCCAAAAATTTGCCAAAAAAATAACAAATGGTAGGATTTAACTTAATCATCCACATCCATTTCTTGCATTGATGAAGCTGCTGGCTCTGCATTATTTTGTTGTGATAATGACGCATTGTTATAATGACACGCTGTTTCTGATGATTTTGGCTTTATTCTAGAAATATTCCGACATTAATCTCATAATGCAATGACTTTATTCTCAAAATTTTTACTTTATTCTCAAAATATTACTACTTTAAACTTGTAATTTCTACATCATTCTCGTAATATTATGACTTTATTCTCAAAATCGTAGAATAATTTTTTTTACCTATGGCACTAAAATGCTGTCGTAGTTTCCTGCATGTTCTTTGAGACAATGTGTTAAGTAAATGTACTTATGATTATATTTTAATGATTGTTTTAATGTCCCATAAATCACACTTACAGAAAACTATGGGATCAATTAGTTTAAAAACTTTTAATCGATTCAATGCCCTAGATTACACTTGCTTTGAAATGTATCTAATGCAATGGCATTAAGAAATTTTAAGTTTGATTGAAGCATCCAAAAACGTTGGACTGTGTCTGACACTCCAATCTGCAACACAGACAAGAGGAGTGATTCAAACACAGACAAGTGGAGTGATACAAACAGTGGTGCACCAGTACTGATATACTTGAGTGTACGGTTTATGTAATCACTGCTTTCACTCCATATTTAGGGTTTCTGGCACAGAACTAATTAAAGCACAACAGCTGAGTAAGCAGCTCCTAAGAAACCACAGCTCTGTTCCACACCCTATAAGCTGCTTCGGGTGAACAATCTCTTATTTAAATAACTGTTAAACAGGGTTAGGAGGCTTACTTTTGAAATGTATTCCACTATAGATTACAGAATACATGCTGCAAAATGTAATTTGTAACATATTCTAAATACTTTGGATACAAAATACACATGTTAACAATACATTCTCTGAAACATCTAAATATAGTCAAGTCAAGTGGTTTTTATTGTCGTTCAACCATATACAGTTAGTACAGTACACAGCGAAACGAGACAACGTTCCTCCAGGACCATAGTGCTAAATAAAAACAACATAGGACAAACACAGAACCACATGTGACAACACAACTAAATAATATACCTATATAAAGTGCACGTGCAAACATGTGCAAAAAGTACGGGACAGTACAAGAAATTTCTAACAATGAACTGGACAATAGGCATAGTGAGAGACAGTGCAGCGCTGACCAGTACACAGTAGTGCAAAAAGATGACAGTTTCTAAAAACGTAAACATAACATGCTATAAGATATTGTTCTATGCACATAGCAGTTATTGAGGTAGCAGACATTTATATAATTTAAATATATAAAGTGACAGTAATTAAAGTGCAACTCAGGACACATGTGTGTGTGTGTGTGTGTGTGTTTGTCTGTCAAACCAGTCTCTGAGTATTGAGGAGTCTAATGGCTTAAAAATGATCAAATTGATCTTGTTTTAAGGATTTTTAGACGATTTAATAGGAAAACAATACAAAAATGATTATCAAGAATACATACTTTTCCATAATATCAAAAGGTCTTACTAGTAAAAAGGAATTATGATCCAAAGTGATATGATCATGCCTGGTAACATGCATGTAAAATGGATAGAAATAGCATTTTAGCTGACAATTTACGCAAGGTTTATTTCTTCTGCTGCAAACTTATTTCAAACTTACTTCTCTTTCTGCTTGTATGAATGTAACACATCATAAGAAAGTGTTTCACCGCTGTTCAAATGCACTTTGGATTGCACCATTTATATGCATAAATATTTTTCATCTGAAAGGACAAAATATTAAATGAAACAAATGACAATAAAATGCAACATAATCTCTTCAGTAATCAAAATACTTTTTGATTGTAACGTCTAGGTTACGTATGTAACCTCCGTTCCCCGATGGAGGGAACGAGACGTTGTGTCGGAGAAGCGACACTAGGGGTCTCTCTTGAGCGCTGATATATACCTCTGTTTTATGAAAAAAGGCCAATGAGAAGTTGGCAGACGTTATTTGCATATCCCGCCCCCGGACATACGAGTATTTAAGCGTGGCAAATACGGGAGTTCATTCAGGATTTTTCTGAGGAGCCGGAAACGGTCCGGCCACAACAGTGGCTCGGCTCAGCGACGTGGTGGGGAAGACACAACGTCTCATTCCCTCCATCGGGGAACGGAGGTTACATACGTAACCTAGACGTTCCCCTTCTGTCGCTCTCTCCACATTGTGTCGGAGAAGCAACAATAGGGGTCCAACTTTAAACGTGCCATGCGCTGAGCCGTGTACGTGAACTGCTGATACAGGAGCGGGCAGGTATTCTTACTTGCAAAGGCGACCAGCTGTATCAGGCTGCATGTACCCTTCCCCAATGCCCCATTCAAGGCATCAGAATCCTTCTGATTACCCTGGAAAGGGGAACAAGGTGATGCTTGCCAACCTGGGAACGGGTCAAGCCTGGCTGGGCCTCTTTTCTCTCTATGTTTCTCGCAAAGAGCAACTACGGCCGGGGCCCTTACATGCATTAAGGGAAGGGGGTCTTACCCCGTTTCCTATTCTTTCAGGGGGAGAAGACCCTGCGGAGACCACACCTACCCTGCAGGGGAGGCAAAGAGTGGCGAATACATCAAATGGCCGCTTAGGGCCTATGTGGGAAAGTTGGCGCGGTGGTAGATCCAGCCTCGTAGAGGAGGGAAGCTTACAGCATGGTGACCGAGGCAGCTGGAACTGCCTAAGGGAGACACGGGAGTCCGCTCGTGAGGGGACAGTACCGCGGAATTACACACAGGGGGAGTCCGAACAGGAGGCCTTAACCTGTGAAGCACCTATTCCAGTACAGGGTAGATTGAGTACACGTAGTGGCTTGGGTCGGCGAGTTCCTTCGCTGAACTGCGGACCCACAAGGGCTAGGGAGGAATCAACCAGGGACCCGACCTTTACGATGGGGTCTCCTGGGAAAAAAGGCGCACTATTTTACCTCGGCTGAGGGAAAGGGCGCTAGGCGCAAGCGATTCACCCGGCCAGATCGTCAGCGTGTTACCGAGTTCTACGGATACTGACTCAATTCGGAGATTGTAGAATCTCGCGAAAGTGTTAGGTGTTGCCCACCCTGCTGCTCTGCAGATGTCTACTAGGGAGGTGCCCCTGGCCAGTGCCCATGAGGACGCAACACTCCTGGTTGAGTGAGCTCGGACCCACAAGGGGGGCACGGCCTGGGTGTGATAAGCCAGTGAAATGACGTCGACAACCCAGTGGGCGAGCCTCTGTTTGGAGAAAGCGTTCCCTTTCTGCTGTCCCCCGAAGCAGACAAAGAGCTGCTCAGAACATCTAGAGCTCTGCGTGCGGTCCAGATAGATACTCAAAGCACGTACCGGACACAGCAACGAAAGGGCTGGGTCTGCCTCCTCCCGGGGCAGAGCTTGCAGGTTCACTACCTGATCTCTGAAGGGTGTGGTAGGAACCTTGGGCACGTAGCCCGGTCGCGGTCTTAGGATCACATATGTGTCTGCCGGACCAAACTCCAGGCAAGTGTCGCTGACAGAGACTTCGCAGCGGGGCGGAACAGGTAATACGGTGTCGGGAGGCAGTGAAGCGTCCCGAGGCTCTGGTGCTGAGAATAGACTCGAAGCACTTACCTTGCTCCGAGCACCCGGCAGGGGGCGGGTTCGTGACTGAGGAGGAGGTCTGATGTTGGCGTCCTCTGGACTCGTCTGAACCGGCCGGCCGGGGAACAGTCGTGGGGCTGAGGGCGGGGGTACCGCGTTCAGGAAGCCAGGACTGTTGAGATCTGGAAGCAAAGTGCCGTGAGAACAGCATTTGCGGGCCAGGTCACCCAGAGACAAAGGAAATAGCTCTTTTATTGAGAATTTGGGTACCGCAGCCCTTGTTAGGGGGTGCGGTAAATGAAAAAACACAAGATTCTCCTCCCGGCCCTCCACCGGGGCACGGAGCGGTCTTACCACCTCGTCTTGGGCTCTGGGTGGACTGTCTCAGGAGCGCCTGGGAGCCTTCTGGGTCCTTGGGGGGGTTTGTGAGACAGGGGGCATGCGCTTCCCACGGGTTGCTCGACGCTGGGGCTGAGAGCTGGGCCCAGGTTGAGGCGGAGCAGAAGGTTTCCTAGCCACAGGGGGGACGCCCTCGGTGAGCAGACGGGGCACAGCCCGGGGCGGCATGTTTGCGGCGGGGCATGATGTGTGAGATGGCCTCCGTCTGCTTCTTCACCGTGGAGAACTGCTGGGCGAAGTCCTCGACGGTGTTGCCAAAGAGGCAACACTGGGAGACAGGGGCGTTGTGGAAGCGAGTCTTGTCAGCTTCACACATCTCAACCAGGTTCAGCCATAGTTGACATTCCTGGACCACGAGCGTGGCCATCGCCTGCCCGAGCGCCTGTGCTGTGACCTTCGTCGCTCTCAGGGCGAGGTCGGTCGCTGAGTGCAGTTCCTGCAGCTTGTCGGGATCAGGGCCACCCCCGTGCATGTTTCTGAGTGCCTTGGCTTGGTGGACCTGCAGGAGAGCCATGGCATGCAGGGTGGAAGCAGCGCCTCCAGGCCTTTGCGGTCAGCGAGGATGTTGCTCTACAGGGCTGGGAGGGGAGTACAGGGCAGCCCTGCCAGGTGGTAGGGTTTCCGGGGAATAAGTGGAGCACAACTGCCCTATCCACCTGGGGAATCACCGTGTATCCGTGGCGCATTCCGCCGTCGAGGGTGGCGAGGGCGGATGAGCAGGTGGCGGTGTGACGAGTGGAGAGGGGTGCTCTCCACGAAGACGTCAGCTCATCATGCACCTCCGGGAAAAACAGGACCGGGTGTGAGCGGCCCCCGGACCCCAGGAACCAGTCGTCCAGCCGTGATGGCTGTGGGGAGGATGGAGGGTTCCAATCCAAGCCCACGCTAGAGGCGGCCCAGGAAAGCATGTCGGTCATCTCGCAGGGGAGTCCTCAGCGCCAGATACTGCGCCCTCCGATGCAGCGGCGAGCTCATCCACTTCGGTTTCAAGAGGATAGGCAGACTGGCTGTAAGGCGAGTCGCTGTTGCCTCGAGCACGGACGGGAGTCAACGAGCGTGCCGGGGAGCGGGTGGTCCGAGGGGGCATACCCGGCAGAGCTGCACTTGCTGCCATCCCCAAATCGCCTCCATCGCCAACCGCATCGTCCTCAATCCCGTGGGAAGAAGGAGCAACGCGGGGGGCGGCTGGAGTGGCTTGCTTTCGGTTGAAAGCGAGCCGCAACGTTGTCATGGTCATGTTCTCGCAGTAAGAACATGAACCATCCACAAACGCAGCCTCAGTGTGATCGCTACCCAGACACACGAGACAATGTCTGTGGCCGTCTGAAGCGGAGAGCACTCTACCGCATCCAGGAACAACACAGGGGCGGAAAGGCATCTTTATAAAGACGCGTCCTTAAAAGGACGTTCAACACCGTTGTGTTTTGCCCTTTTAGAGGAAATTACTCTTTTATGAAAAAAACTGACGAAGCGCCCAGGGGCAAGAATGCACAGCCGTGCACGAAGGAGAAAGCCGCTGTTGTGCGCCGTAAAGTCCAACAGCATGCAGAGCGTCAGAGGAATAACAGGAACTTGGTGTGTAACTCGCAGCAACTGCATACATGACCATCTGAAATTTTCTGAATGAACTCCCGCATTTGCCCCGCTTAAATAGCCGTATGTCCGGGGGCGGGATATGCAAATACCATCTGCCAACTTCTCATTGGCCTTTTTTCATAGAACAGAGGTATATATCGGCGCTCAAGAGAGACCCCTAGTGTTGCTTCTCCGACACAATGTGGAGAGAGCGACAGAAGGGGACCTGTATTCTAATTACCAATTATTTAAATTGTAACTGTAGTGGAATACAGTTTCTTATATTGTGTATTTTAAATACGTAATCCTGTAATATGTATTTCGTTACTCCCCAACCCTGCTGTTAAAGCACAGTGACAATCTGAGCACACAGACAAATTTTATGGCATTACTTTGTGTTTTTCCACTCCCCATCCAAGCAGGAAGAGGAAATGAATGATGTAGATAGTAAAAGGAAAGAAGTGGGCATTCTGTACAGGGTTAACACTGGCCATCAGTGTTAGACGGCTGAGCCAGCAGTCACTGTGATACAAGGAGACATTTTCAAGAGAAAAGCCCATACTAATACCTGTACATATTGTATAGCACTAACAAATTCGAGTCCAGGTTGAGTCAAGACCAAGACCAGAAAAGGCTGAGACTGATTATGAATGTATTAATTAAACAACTATTGACTCTAGGATCATATATCAAATAAACCTCATTTATTATTTGCTTTAGCATTTTGTTTACTTGACCTAAGATTTGGCATTTATTTAATTTTTATTCTCAACCTGTTATATTGTTTAACATAACAGGTTGAGAATAAAAATTAAATAAATGCCAAATCTTAGGTCAAGTAAACAAAATAGTATTACAACTATGGTAAGTCATTTTAAACAAAATGGCACTGAAAAACTAAAATTAAAAGATTCGAAGTGCCTGTGTTGCTTTGCACTGCAAAACAAAATACACGCTTCTGTAAACGATTATATTCCATTCAAGTCAAGTAAAAATTTCTGCTATACAGAATACAGTATTACTGCACTATGCTTGAAAACCTAACACTTATGTATTAAACATGACAATTGAAAGTCAATCTAAACCTTTAAATTCAATTGGTTTACAATGTCCTCAATTGCACTACTATATACCTTTAATTGTAAGTCAAGCAAGCATTTCTACCCCTGCAGATTTCATCTCAGGGTATGAACAGAAACCCTTTTTTTTATGCAAAAAAACAAAACAAAACACGTCTGGGTTACTGTTGTAACCCTCATTCCCTGATGGACAGAACGAGATGTTGTGTCGATTGTAGTGACACTAGGGGTCTCTGCTGAGAGCCTAGGTTACCTCTGAATTTGAGAAAAGGCCAATGAGAAATTTGCGAACAGAATTTGCATGTCCCTCCCCCGGACATACGGGTATAAAAGGAGGGAATCGTGCATCTGTTTAGTCAGGTTTTGCACTGCGGAGCCGAGAATAAGGTTCGGCCATTACAGCAGTTGGTACAGTGTTGTGGTAAGAGGGACACAACGTCTCATTCCCTCCATCAGGGGACAGGGGTTACAACAGTAACCCAGACGTTCCCCTTCTGTTACTCACTCAACATTGTGTCGATTGTAGTGACTAGGGGTCCACATCAGGCTGCACGTAACCTTCCCCAATGCCCCATAAGACGTCATATACATTTTAGGTTCCTGGCATCCCTGGGGGGGGGGGGAAAGCAACATGACAAGCATGGGATCAGGCAGCGCCAGCAGCGGCCTTTTCTCTCTCTATGTTTTCTCTCCATAGAGTGTTAGATGCAGCTGGGGCCATCTAACGCTATAACACGCATCGGGGAAGGTGTTCTTTTCCAATCCTATTCTTTCAGGGGGAAAAGACCCCATGGAGACCACATCCTGCTTAGGTTAGGGAGGTCAAAATGTGGCAAATACGTCACATGGGCTTACAAGCCACACATGGAAGTGGCGCGGTGGTAGGCCCTGTCTGACCAGGGAGGAGCTCTACAAACACAGCGATCGGGGGCAGAGGTAACTGCCCCCAGGAGATGCGGGTCCGCCGAAAGGAGGATCGAACCGCGGAATTACGACACAGGAGGTTACCTTGATAACCGACACCTGTGGAGCACCTATTCCAGTACAGAGTAATTAGTACCCGTAATGGGTCTGGTCGGGAATTCCTCCACCGAATTTGCAAGCCAGAGGGCTAGGGAGGAGGGACATCCAGGGAGCGCAAGTTTGTGGGCTCACCTGGGAGTAAGAGCGCACTGGTTCGCCGAGGTGGAGGGGAAAGGCGCTATGAACAAGCGATACACCCGGTCAGCTGTTCCGTATTACCGAGTTCTACATGCTCGGTGACAAAACACGGTGGAGGCCGACTCATCCTGGAGATAATAGAATCTCGCAAGGTATTGGGTGTTGCCCAGCCAGCCACTCTGCAGATGTCTGCTAGAGAGGTGCCATTGGCCAGTGCCCATGAGGATGCAACACTCATGTGTGCTCGAACATGCAAGGGGGTGGGCACGCCATGGGTCTGATGGCGTCAACAACCCAGTGGGCAAGCCTCTGTTTGGAGACAGCGTTCCCTTTCCGCTGTCTGCCAAAGCAACAAAGAGCTGCTCAGAGCGTCTAAAGCTCTGTGTGCAATCCAAATAGGTGTGCAAAGCACGCACCGGACACAGCAATGATATGGCTGGGTCTGCCTCTTCCCGGGGCAGGCTTGCAGGTTCACTACCTAGTCCCTGAAGGGGTTCATAGGAACCTTGGGCACATTGCCCGGTCGGTGTCTCAGGATGACATCAGCATCTGCCAGACCGAACTCCAGTTAAGTGTTGCTGACAGAGAATGCTTGCAGGTCTCCAACCCTCTTGATGGACAGCTGCTCCTCCAGTTGATCCTCTGGTTCAACACCAGTGGAGTGCACTCGCTTGTGAGGTGTGTTGTCACCTCACTTGAAAGAACATGTCCTTCAGGTCTACCACTGCAAACCAATCTCGATGCTTGATGCACGTTAGAATACGTTTCAGTGTGAGCATCTTCAATGGGAGTCTGTGTAAGGCCCGGTTCAGAACTCGCAGGTCCAAGATTGGCCACAACCCACCACGTTCTCGCCGTGCACCAAAGTGAAGTGTAAGCGACGCATCCAAGCTCCGAGCTGGGGGCACTAAGTGGACGATCACGTCTGACATACCTGGTAGAGGAAGAGAAAAGCCGCTGGTAATGCGCCGTAAGATCCAACAGCTGTGCTCTGGAAGAGGTGAGTGGAAGAGTAGTGAACGTCAGCTCACTGATCACACAACCGCTCAGCTCCGAAGAAGAAATCTGACTAAACAGATGCACGATTTCCTCCTTTCATACCCGTATATAAGGACATGCAAATTCTGTTCGCCAATTTCTCATTGGCCTTTTCTCAAGTTCAGAGGTAACCGAGGCTCTCAGAAGAGACCCCTAGTGTCACTACAATCGACACAATGTCGAGTGTGTGACAGAAGGGGAACACACCAAATTGAGAGAAGTATTTACACATTTTCTTCAGTATGTGTAGTATTCATGTAACTAATGGCTAAACCATTTCTAAAATAATTGGATGCCGTTCAGACCAAAGCAATGCAACAAATAGAGTACAACAGAACACAAGTGTCTCGAGACATGTTTTTACCAGTGGATTTTCTGAAAAAAGAACTTACAGTGTTACTTAGTTACCTGGCTAATATGTCTGTTTAGCACATTTACATAGAAAAGAAACTGAAAACAGCATGGTTGAACGTACAGCACCTTATTAACCCTCTGGGGTCGACGGACGCGCCGGCGCGTCCTGCTGGATATTTTCGTCATTACAGCGGAAACAACTTAATATTCTCCGTTATTTTGGGGCATACAGATAAGTTTAAGACATCATTAGAGACTATAAAGGGTCTACTTTTATTTGTGTACACTCACAATAACAAAAAACTTTGTGCTTTTGTAAAATAAAGAAAATAAAAAGGGTGAGCTTTCAGCAGTCTCCGTGTTCGTGATCATATTTATGAAACACGTCACAAAAATGAACTGAAACTCCACGAATATTTATCACACAAACATGAAACATATGTCTAAAGAAAGCTTAAGATTTCTACTTTTAAATAAAACAATTCAAATTTAAAACAAATGTTCTCCTGCAATGTAATCTGTATGAAACACATTATAGGTAATGTGATCACACCCACCAGCAGAGCGTGCCATTCATACGCGAATGTGCTGAGACGATCAAGGCAAATGGTGAACGCCCCCGACAGTGAGGTTTGATGTAAACAATTCATTCACTTTACTGCGCGTTTGTAACGATACACAGGTGAGGAAACTCCTGGATAGTAAGGAAGAGTAAACATTTTCCTCAAAAGAAGAGAAGGATGAACGTTTGTATTTTGAAGAGAGACTTGATCCAGCAAGTAAGTCATTTAGTTTTCTTAAGTTGACATGCTATTTTATATAATAAACATGTACATATTTTACTAGTGGGACTGTTTCCAGACTTGCCAGCCAGGAAACATGACTCCTAATAAGCAAGTTTTAGTTACATTTATATGCTGTTTCGGCTAAAGCAGGTATTAAATTGTATGCTGTATGATATAAATATGATATGTAATATGATATAAAATTATATGAATGTTTAGAATATATTTTATCTAGTGTTTATGCTGCCTAATTATCATCAACAAAGCTTGTGCTTGCAAATATGGGTTCAGGTGTAAATGAGTAAAATGCACTTTAAATATGCTCATATTAGAAAATCACCATCTTATAATGATTTCTGAAAGATCATGTGACACTGAAGACTGCAGTAATGATGCTGGAAATTCAGCTTTGATCACAAATTGCATTTTACAATATATTCAAATAGAAAACTGTTCTTTTAAATTGTCAAATGAGTTCACACAACGTTTTTACTGTACTTTGGATCAAATAAATGCAGCCTTGGTGAGCAGAAGAGACTTCTTTTAAATGGTAGAGTAGGTATAAAATTAAGTAAAGTCTTTATGTAAAGAAAATGTATAGTCAGATTACTTCTTTTAACTTAAAACTTGATTTTGATCATTAAGTCTCCTCACATTCATTCTCTTTCTGTAACATTCCTCATTGATAGACCCAGGGGAGGGATCTTTTGTCTCCTCAGGTGTGAATTACAATCCATATTCATGATCATTCACGCCTTCTCGCATATGACTTTCTAACACTAAAATTGTCTTACAAAAGTTAAATTAGAATATTGTTTTGTATGAATGAGTGATCAGGATGGTTTTCACATCATTTTGTAGCACAAACTCTAGGCTAAAAGATCCAGTTCTCAAAAGGCTTGTGGACAAATGTTTAGTATGTGTTATATGGCCTTATTTCGATTACTTAAAAATGTAGTTTTTTTTAAAAAACCACGCATATATAAATAACGTTATTTTCTCAAAAATACAAACCTGTACATACATGTTGCTCACATATTATTGTAGCCCAGTTTGTGCTGAATACAGTGTTATCAGACTTTAGCCATTAATATGTTTTTAAGCAACTGAAAAAAGCACAAATGTCAAGGCATGTCAAAACTTCTCCAGGGCCCAAAACACCCTCAGACCCCAGAGGGTTAACATGACACAGCACCAATGGAAGTTTCTCAAAGTTACCTCTCAAAAAAGTTGAATAAATATGGTAAATATCCACTTTATCTAACGACTGGTTTGTTTTCCGTTTTCTGAAAAAGAGTCCAAATGCTCACGAGTCCATGACAAGGCCATGAAAATATTTCTGGTCTCGAGTACCTAAACACTGAACAGTAGGTCCTCACAATGCAAGTGAATGGTTGCCAGAACTTTGAATACTCAAAACTCACATAAAACCAGAAAAAGTAACCTGTAAGTCTCCAGTGGTTAAATCCATATCTTCTGAAGCATAATTATGGGTGTGGTTGAGAAACGTCTCGGTTACTGTCATAACCTCCATTCCCTGATGGAGAGAAAGAGAAGATGTGTCGATGTAGTGACACTAGGGGTCGCTCTTGGGAGCCCCAAACACCTCAGGTCTTTGAGAAAAGGCCAATGAGAATTGGTGAGTGGAAAATGCATGCCACTCCCACAAACATACAGGTATAAAAGGATCTGACTCACAACCACTCATTCAGGTTTTGTGCTGAGGAGCTGAGATAGGGTCCCGGACATTTCAGAGGGTAGTACAACATTGTGGCAAGGGGGACACAACATCTCATTCCCTCCATCAGGGAACAGAGGTTACGACAGTAACCAAGATGTTCCCTAACTTTGTGTATATTTAGTGGCACAAGGGGTCCCAATACAAAATGCCACAACTAGCTGAACTGAGTTACGTGAGCTGCCGATACAGATGCAAACAGACTACTACGTGCATAATAGCAGATGCACTCGGACTGCACGTATCTTCCCCCAACACCCCAAATCCCTGAGGGAGGGGAAGAGATGTATCTAGTATGGTAACAGGCAGCACCAGCTGCAGCCTTTTCTCTATTTGTTTTCCACAGAGTATTTAGTTAGTTGGCTAGTTTAACCCTCAATATATGCGCCGGGGTAGGTGTTCTTTTCCTTTCATATTTTTTCAGGGGGAAAAGACCCAGCGGAAATGACATCCTGCCCGATCGGGAGGTAACATGTGGCAATACGTCACGTGGGCTCACCAGCCGCACATAGAAGAGGCACGTGGTAGGTCCTGACTTGAAGGGGAGGAACTCTACAAACACAAACTGGGGGCAGAGAGAGCTCTGCCAAAGGGAGATGCGGGTCTGCTGACAGGGAGACCGTACCTCAGAAAATACATCACAGGGGGTTACCGGAGTAACCGGCACCTGTGGAGCACCTACAGGGCATATTAGCACATGTACTGGGTCCGGCTGCAAATTCCTCCGCTGATTTCGCGAGCCACAGGGCTAAGGAGGAAGGGAATCAAGGGTCCACGTGTTCATGAACTAGCATGGGAGAAGCGCACATCTTCGCCTCACAGAAGGGAAAGGCGCTATATGCAAGTGATACACCCGGCCAGCTGTCCCGTATTCCCAAACTTACCTGTTTGTACCTGACAAAACACGTGCCAAAACCTGCTCAACCTGGAGATTGTAAAATCTCGCAAAAGTATTGGGTGTTGCCCAGCCTGCTGCTCTGCAGATGTCTTCTAGAGAGTTGCCATTGGCCAGTGCCCATGAGGATACCTTGTAGAGTGTGCTCGTATTCCCAAAGTGGGGGGCACGCCCTGGGCCTGGTATGCCAAGTCGCCATCCTCCCCTGAGCACACCTGCCACGACAGCATGTCCGCTGTGGCGTTAAGGCTGCCTGAGATGTGAGTGGACCGCAGCAACCTGAGACCAGAAGAGGAGATGGTGGGGAGTTGCGACATGCAACGAGAACGTAAGCCGCCTTGGAGATTTATATACACTATCGTCACAGTGTTTGCCCTGGATCAATGGCAATAGCCTCTGCAGTTTGAGCAGGAATGCCAGCAACTCAAGGCAGTTGATGTGCCAACACAGCCATGGTCCTGTCCAGGAGCCAGCGGCTGCGTGCCCATTGCACACAGCGCCCCAGCTTAACTTGGAAGTGTCTGTCATAACCACGACGCGCCTGGACACTTGCTGTAGGGGGACTCCTGCTCACAGAAATGCAAGGTCTGTCCAAATCAAAATCAATCAAATCACTTTATTGTCACACTACCATGTACACAAGTGCAACAGTAGGTGAAATTCTTGTGTGCAGTTCCGAGCAACATAGCAGTCATGACAGTGACGAGACATATACCAATTACAATAAACAACATACTTACACAAAACAATTTACATATCAAATGTACACATACTTACACAAAACAATTTACAAATCAGATGTACACATACTTACACAACACAATAATTATATACAATGCAGAATATAGAACAGAATATACAATACAATACAATAAGTGGGAGTATATGAAATATATATGTGTATATATATATATATAGCAGTTGTATTGAGGAGAATATGTTGACAGTCCAGTGTGAGATTATAGATTAATAAAGTGCAGTGCTAATTATTGATCCTGATAGATCAAGAGTTCAACAGTCTGATTGCTTGGGGAAAAAGCTATCATGTAGTCGGCTGGTGCGGGTCCTGATGCTGCGATACCGCCTGCCTGATGGTAGCAGTGAGAACAGCCCATGACTTGGGTGACTGGAGTCTCTGATGATCCTCCGAGCTTTTTCACACACCGCCTGGTGTATATGTCCTGGAGGGAGGAAGCTCACCTCCGATGATGTTCCTGGCAGTTCAGCACCACCCTTTGCAGGGCTTTGCAGTTGTGCGTGGTGCTATTGCCGTACCAGGCGGTGATGCAGCCAGTCAGGATGCTCTCTACAGTGCTGGTGTAGAACCGTGTGAGGATGTGGTGGTTCATTCCAAACTTCCTCAGCCGTCTCAGGAAGAAGAGGCGCTGGTGAGCCTTCTTCACAACGGCCTCAGTGTGGGCGGACCATGTGAGTTCCTCAGTAATGTGGACACCGAGGAACTTGAAGCTGCTGACTCTCTCCACCGGTGCTCCATTGATGGTGATGGGGCTGTGTTCTCCGTCTTTCTTCCTGAAGTCCACAACAAGCTCCTTGGTTTTACTGGCGTTGAGGGAGAGGTTGTGCTCCTGACACCAGCGTGTCAGAGTGTGCACCTCCTCTCTGTAGGCTCTTTCATCATTGTCAGTGATCAGACCTACCACCGTCGTATCGTCAGCAAACTTAATGATGGCATTGGAGCTATGTGTTGCCACACAGTCATGTGTGTACAGGGAATACAGGAGTGGGCTGAGAACACAGCCCTGCGGGCTCCAGTGTTGAGGGTCAGTGATGAGGAGGTGTTGCTGCCCATTCTAACCACCTGGCGTCTGCCTGACAGGAAATCCAGGATCCAGCTGCACAGCGAGCTGTTTAAGCCCAGAGCCCGGAGTTTCTCATCAAGCTTGGAGGGCACTATGGTGTTGAATGCTGAGCTGTAGTCTACAAACAGCATTCTCACATATGTGTTCCTTTTTCCAGGTGGGAGAGAGCAGTGTGTATTGTAGATGCAATGGCATCATCAGTGGAGCGGTTGTTGCGGTAGGCAAACTGCAATGGGTCCAAAGAGGGGGCAGAACAGAGCAGATGTGATCTCTGATTAGTCTCTCGAAGCATTTGCTGATGATGGGGGTCAGAGCAACAGGACGCCAGTCATTTAAGCATGTGATTATAGCTTGCTTCGGTACAGGCACAATGGTTGATGTTTTTGAAGCATGTGGGGACTACAGACAGGGAGAGGGACAGATTGAAAATGTCCGTAAAAACACCAGCCAGTTGATTCGCGCGCGCTCTGATGGCGCGGCCGGAATGCCGTCTGGACCCGCGGCTTTACGGATGTTCACCCGTCGGAATGATCGGGTTACATCCACAACAGAGACGGAGAGTGAATCAACCTCTGTAGCGTCAGCAGCGAGTGCTCTCTCCGCGAGGCGGTGTTACTGTCCTCAAAGCGAGCATAAAATGTATTAAGTTCGATCCGGGAGAGATGCAGCGGTGTTCATGGCGGAGACTTTATTCCGCTTGTAGTCCGTGATTGTGTTAATTCCTGCCACATACTTCTAGAGTCAGTGGTGTTGAACTGGCCTTCAAGCTTGTGCCTGTACTGGCGTTTAGCTGCACTGATAGTGTTACGGAGGGCATAACTGGCTTGTTTACGCTCCTCCGTGTTAGGAGAATTAAAGCGGAGGTCCGCGCAGTGAGTGCAGCGCGAACATCGCCGTTAACCCATGGTTTCTGGTTGGGGTATATCCAGTATAGTTTTGGTGGAACAAGCGTCCTCTACGCACTTCCTGATGAAACACGTTACGCTGTCAGCGTAAACCTCGATAGTCGTCATCAGAGGCGGACGGAACATCTCCCAGTCAGCGTGATCAAAACAGTCTTGTAGCGCAGAGTCTGATTGGTCCGACCAGCACTGGATCGTTCTGAGGGTGGGTGCTTCCTGTTTCAGTTTCTGCCTGTAAGCGGGCAGAAGCAGAACGGAAGAATGGTCCGATTGCCAAATGGGGGCGGGGAGGGATTTGTAGCCTTCCGGAAGGGAGAGTAACAATGATCCAAAACCCGGTCCCCTCGTGTGTTGAACTTTATGTGTTGGTGGTATTTTGGGGCGATTGCTTTGAAGTTGGCTTTGTTAAAGTCCCGGCAACAATGAGCGCAGCCTCAGGGTGCTGCGGTTTCCTGCTCACTTATACACCCATACAGTTCCCTGAGTGCCCGGTCTGTGTCGAAACTGCGGGGATGTACACAGCTGTGATGATAACCGCTGTGAATTCCCTCGGCAGCCAGAATGGTCGACACAGAAGCATGAGATATTCCAGATCAGGAGAGCAAAAAGACTTGATGAAATGTACGTTCCTCTGATCACACCATGATTTGTTGATCATAAAACATACACCACCACCTCTGCTTTTACCAGAGAGGTCTTTCAGCTCTGTCCGCTCGGTGCGCGGAAAAGCCAGTGATTTCGATGGCGAGTCTGGAATCTCCGTGAGACAGCCAGGTTTCTGTAAGGCACATAACGCAGCAGTCCCTCGTCTCTCGTTGGAAAGAGATCCAGCTCTCAGCTCGCAGAGTTTGTTGTCCAGAGACTGAACATTTGCCAGTAGTATACTGGGTAGCGGGGTCGATTTGCACGACGTCTTACTCTGATGAGAACGCCGGCTCGTTTTCCTCTTTTCCTTCTGCGTTTCAGCGGCCGAGCAGCACAGACAAAGGGCTCCGCCCGGCGTGTTTGTAAACAGCGGGTCGGCATTAAGGAATTTGAAGTCCGGTTTTCGATGTGTGATTGTAGAACTAATGTCCAAAAGCGTTTGTCTGTCGTAAACAATAAGGCAGACAACATCCAAGACAAAAAAACAAAGAACTGTAAACAAAACAAACAATAAACCGCAGTGTTGTAACGGAGCTCGCAACGCAGCAGCCATACTCGGCGCCATCTTGAGTTCAATCCAGTCCAGTCCAAGGACTTAACAAGTGACCCCATGCCCATCTCGGGACTTGAGTCCAAAGCCAGTCTTGAACTGGTCTCATATGCATCAACCCGAGCGGTTTGACTGCCGCCGAAGATGCCATATGCCCCAGGTGCCTCTGAAAGTGTTTCAGTGGAACCGCTGTCCTCTGCCTGAATGACTTCAGGCAGGTCAGCACCGACTGAGCACACTTGTGAGATACGCTATCATGGAGACCGAGTCTAACTCCATGTCGAGAAAAGAGATGGTCTGAACCAGGGAGAGCTTGCTCTTAAACCCAGTTGACCCGAAGCCCTAGACGGATAAAGTGTGTGAGACTGAAACTTGGCAACTCTCGAGAGTGCGCTAGAATCAGCCAGTCATCGTGTTAGTCAAGAATGCGGACGCCCACTTCCCTTAACGGGGCAAGAGCTGCCTCTGAGACCTTCGTGAAGACGCGAGGGAACAGGTACAGACTGAAGGGGAGGACCTTGTATTGACACACCCGGCAGTCGAAAAGTAAACCGTAGGAAGGGTCTGTGTCGAGGTAAAACCAAGACGTGAACGTATGCATCCTTCAGGTCTACTGTCGCGAACAATCTTGATCCCGGACGCATGCCAAAATCTGCTTCTGCATCAGCATCTTGAACAGGAGTCTGTGCGAGTCCCGGTTCAGAACTCGCAGGTCCAAGAGTGGCCGAAACCCATTGGCTTTTTTTGGCATGATAAAGTAAGGGCTGTAGAACCCTTTCCTCATCTCGGCTGGAGGGACAGGCTCTTTCGCGTCCTTCTGCAGAAGGACCGCGATTTCCATGTGAAGGACGACAGAATTCTCGCCCTTCACCGAAGTGAAGAGGACGCTGCTGAACTGTGGCAGGCGCTTGGTGAACTGAATCGCATAGCCGAGTCGGACGGTCCTGGCCAGCTAACGTAATGGGTTGGAAAGCACTAGCCACATGTCCAAGCTCCGGGCAAGGGGCACTAAAGGGACAATAGCATCTGATGTACCAGGGGGTGGGGCCTCGCTTCATCCCGAGGTGGCTGCACTGAGGGGAACCTCAAAGCACTCACCTTGCTACGTGTACCCGGCATAGGGCGGGTCAGCGACTGAGCAGTAGGTCGTTTTGGGCCGTCCTCGAGACTCATCACAACCGGCTGGCCGGGAATGTGGTGCAGCCCGGTGTACGATGGCGGGGAGACCGCATTCACGGAGTACCCACAATGTGGGTACTGCAGCCTGTCTGGGGTGCGGTGAACACAAAACAAAAGGGAGCACAAGATTCTCCTCCCGGCCCTCCACCAGGTGACGGAGTGGTCTGGTCACCAGCTCCAGGGTTGCGGCGGACATCTTCCTCCTTGGGTCGGGCCTTCTTCTATGTCTTAGTGCCAGGCCATCAGGCGGGGGGCGTCAGGTTCGTGCGGGGGTTCCCACAAAAACTATGTTTTGTTTTCAAGTCTTTTATTTTGAAAAGTTTAGTTCCTGTTCATATTATGTGTTTCCCTAGTCTTGTGATGTCCTGTTTTTCCTCTATGTTCATGTGTCTTGTTTTCATTGGTTTGTAGTTTAATTATCTTGTTTAGAGTTCTGTTTGTTCATTGGTTTATGTTTCCCCATGTTATACATTTAAGCCCTCATGTTGCCATTGTCCATTGTGGAGTATTGTTGATGTAACACTGTTGTTTTTTTTCAAGCATTAGTCAAGTCATAGTCAAGTTTTAGTCTAGTCATGTTTTGTTTATATCAATTCTAGTCATTCATGGTTTTGTTTTGATTCACATTGGTAGTCAGGGTTTTGGATATCATGTTTTATAATAAAACTGCACTTGGGATCATCTTCACGTCTTCGTCATCATATTCATTATTGTCCTTGCCAGCAATGTTACAACAGTATTCCAAGTACTCACTTTTTAATTAATTAACAGTAGCCTTTTTATCCTTTTTACTAAAGACAATGTACAAATTGTACATCAAGAAAGATAAATAATAATAATAATAATAATAATAATAAACTGATGCTATTTCGAATAACCATATCAAATAACCATTCACAATATATTCTATAATTATGTGTAATTCATTAATATACATGTTATATTTTATTTCAAATAAACTGGAAAGTTAAGGCATCACTTTTATATATATATATATATATATATATATATATATATATATATATATATATATATATATATATATATATATATATATATTAAATGAGATAGGACATCATACCTCATATTTTAACTAATTTTGTTTAAAATTCAAGGATCTGATGGAAACAATCTATCTAAATTTATTTATAATATTTTTAAACAAATCCCATTTACGTTCACATAGACTTTTAATATGCATTTTAAATGTTACTTTTACCATTTGGTATATCGTTTCTCTCTGTCTTGTTTTTTTTCTGGTTATTTTTTTCGTAGTCTGTTTCAAAGCTGATATTCTGAATACCCTAAATATATTTTGTTCATGTATTTCTTAAGGACAATTGCATTTTACCCAAAATAAGGTTTTCTGGATGTATTTCTATTGTGCAGTTAAATATTAAATTAACTATTAAATATTAGTCTAATCACTTCCAATAATTTGTCAATTTAGAGCACTCATATATATAATTTGACTGTATTTAACCTTTTTTTCCCTCCACAAATTTCTCCAACAATCAACAAATTATTACTTTTTAATTCATCCTCCCATCTACATTTAATTGTATTCAGTGTTTTCAAGGATTTTGGATTAGTTGTATTGTATGTATGAATTATATAATTTATTAAAGGATGCATTTCCTTTTTTTTTCTTTTACTTTTAATTAATATCTTACTTGTTAGAAATATAAAAAATTTTGAATTTGGAAGTTCATAATTTTTTTGATAGGTTTGAAAAGGTATCCATTCCTGTATCAGTGAACAGACCTCTCTACCCACAATGTATTAACTATTTGGCATGAAATCAGGATCTTTAGCAATTTCTTGTAAATTAACAATATCTTTCTTAATTTTACTATTTTTCTTTTTTTCTAACCAAATTCAAAAAGTACTATTAATACTTTATTATCTAAAAATCCTGTTTAACACTTAATCTGAGGAAAACTAAATCTATGTGTTTTTCTATAACAAGAACTCGGACAATAAATGCCCTTAACATTAAAATGAATGGCGAACTCATCGATCAGGTAGAACAAGAAAAATATTTACGAGTGATTTTAGATTCGCAGCTAAATTTGAAAAGTCATATTAAAAACATTTCAAGAAAAACGAAGGCCAGTATGAACTGTTTCAGAATGATCAGGAGCAGTCTAACATTTGAATGTGCTCATGTCTTTCTGAACACTATGATCCTGTCCCACCTGTCGTACTGCACCACTGTTTGGTCTCAGACCAGCCAAACTACCCTAAAGCCTATTGAGAGGCTTTATAACCATTCTCTAAAAATTTTAGATAAAAGCCCATTCGATTCCATCACTGTTATATTTTAAGTAAACATAAAATCTTACATTTTGTTAATTTTGTTAATCTTAGACACATAAAGTTGTTTTTTAAATGTCTGACTGGACTTGCACCAGAGCCACTTTGTAAATTTGTGAACAGGCTGGAATCCTCCAGATCAACAAGAGCTGCTACATGTGGAGACTGTAAAGTTCCATTTTGTAAAACATCTTTTGCCCAAAATGTTTTCTCTGTGAAAGGAGCCAATCTGTGGAACTGGCTTCCTACAAATATAAAGACTTTAACTAAACTGTCCACCTTCAAAAAACTAACAAAAGCCTGGATCATACAGCAGCAGCAGTGTGATCATGCCATATGAAATGTATAGCTGTGTGTATGTGAGGTGTGCATCTGTGTGAGTTCGAGTGAATGTGTTTATTTACTATACTAACTTTTATTGGTGCTAACTGGTTTCTGGACATTTTATTGTATTCACTGTATATTTTTATTCCTTTATGATCTCAACGGTTAAAAGCCCTTCTAGGGACAGGTGTTGCGAATTAGCCACGGCTATAAACACTGTGATACAGGCATCGGCTTGTTCTTTATGTAATAATCTATGTTTTCTTTTTGTATCTGTCCCTATTCAAATAAACAACAAATACAAATAAATTAATTAAAATGTGTTGCTTTAACAGGGATATACTAATAGGTTCCCCCATTTGATCCATTTCCATCATCTTCCCTTTAACTTTAGATTCTTCGTTCATCAAAATCAATATAGGTTGAATTTGGGCAGCTTTGTAATAATTTATTACATTTGGGAATTCTAGTCCTCTGAGCCTTTTTGACAACTTAAGAATTTTAAGACTAATTCTACGTTTCCTATTATTCCATTAATATTTACAAAGTAGTTTATTCCATTGTCTAAAAACACTTTTTGATATACTAACTGGTAGATTTTGAAAATGGAAAATAAACTTAGGGAGTTAAATCCCTCGCGAGACCCTCGCGAGTAGTGAATCACATTCTCTCACATGATTGGTTGTGCACTGCAAACGTTACTCATTCATGTGCACGAGTGCATAATCTAAATTTAAAGTCAGTATTGTAGCCCGAGTTGACAGCAATTTGATGAGCAGCATCAAGGTACCACTTAAGCCTGATTGGATTGGTTTGAATTTGTCAACCTGAAACCAATCCTCAAACCCTGTGTTTGTTCAGCAGCCTTCAATGTACAGGCCACTGGTGACAGACATTCCCGCCTACTCTCATCTCTGTTTGATTAAATATTCTGGTAAAAAAAAAAATAAGACTGGGCATTGAAATGCATCTATTCTTGGATTACAAACTCTTCAGACATGATTTTTTTGTTTCGAGTTCGAATCCAGGGCATGCTGAGTGACTCCAGCCAGGTCTCCTAAGCAACCAAATTGTCCCAGTTGCCAGGGAGGTTAGAGTCACATGGGGTAACCTCTTTGTGGTCGCTCAATGGGGTGCGTGGTAAGTTGTGCGTGGATCACGGAGAGTAGCATGAACCTCCACATGCAGAGTCTCTGCGGTGTCATGCACAACAAGCCACGTGATAAGATGTGCTGATTGGCAGTCTCAGAAGTGGAGGCAACAGGAATTGAGGTAAGTAACCACACTAGATAGGGGAGAGATAATGAATACATTAGATTTCAGTTTGTTTCTCACCAAACCTTATCGTATGCTTTCATAACAATCCTGATTTCATGGGATAATTTATTAGACTTCTGAAATATACTTTTGGGCCCTTTTAAAGCTTTAAGAGGTGGTCACCATAAACTGCCAGTGTATGACATCACTGAGCACAATTTCTTTTTCACACTTTCTCCCTTTGTGTTGAAAAAAGTCAGATTGGGTTACAACAACACAGTGGTGAGTAAACAACGACTGAATAAAATTTTTTGGGTGAACTATTTAATATGCAAAAACAATTACAAGCAAACCATTTGTAGGTTGATCAACCAACTATATGCCACATTACAGATCAGGTGTCATTTCCCAAATTTTCTTCCCAGCAAAGGTCTGAACAATCATGAAAGAATGAATGGTTTCAGGAGTCAGTATATTTTATGGTTATAAATGTAAATAAACAATGTGTATTTCAAGGATACTCATTATACCTTTTCCAAGTGGCAGCCATAATACCTTGTAAACATAAAGCTATCCTATGGCTTCAGAAGACAAGTTAAAGGGATATTACGGGTTAACTACATGTAAAGCTCAATCAACAGCATTTGTGGTAAAATGTTGATTACAAAAAAACAATTTACAATGGAAGTGAATGGGGCCAATTCTGAAGGGGTTAAAAGGCAGAAATATGAAGCTTATAATTTATTTTATAAAGCTCTTACATTAATTCTTCTTTTAAAACTTGTGCATTATTTGAGCTGTAAAGTTGTTTAAAATGTTGTTTACCATGTTTATGTCACCATGGCAACAAAGTTGTGAAAACTGAATATAACCTTACACAGAAAAGGCTAGCAAGCAATTGTATCACACTAAAATCACATTAACACACATATTGTTTACAACTTGTGGGTATACTTTTGAAACAGTGAGTATGTTAACATTTACGGATTGGCCCTATTCACTTCCACTTTAAGTGCCTCACAGCAACATATTTTTTTAAGAAAAGTAGGGACTAGTCAAAATAATTTTTTTAAGGTAATCAACATTATGCCACAAATCCTGCTGATTGAGCTTAACTTGTTTCGACCCTGGAATATTACTTTAATAATTGATGGCCTCTGCTATAGATGATGCTCAGTATAAGAACTTCAAACATCAACACAAAGACTTCTTAAGAGCACAATAATAACTAATTGGTTTATTGGTAATTAACAGCATCATTTTTGACCTTTTATACAGAAACAGAAGTGAAGTCATAAACATTGTCTCTGTTATGTGCTTTACTTATATTTAAATGTTCTTAAACCCGTTGGTAATGCCCGTCTGAGTCTCTTCTTGTTTATATCAGGCACAACCTGTATTTAAGAGGCAATGGTGAGGAGTGAGCACAGTAAATCTGCTCATGTTTGTGCATTCCTGTAGAGACCGGTAATCCGCCACATGTACAGTGAGAACAGTGGGAACTCATCAGACAGACGCAGAGCCACAGTCTCCAGCTGCTTCACTAACTCCTGTATGACATCATGATGATCTTCAGGGCTCTGAGCGAGATGTTCCAGCAGCCAGAACACATAGAATGAGTTCTCATAGCAGATCCATTCCACATCATCATGATGCTCCTCACTGGACCGCTACACAACACAAACACTACCATCACATATGCCACATATATATTTATACACTGCATAATGTTGCTTTATATACTTTACTATCTTTGGGGGGGAACAATAGCATGGAGCTAAAAACATATTTTATCTTCTCTTAAACACAAACAAATGTACAAGAAACAAAGTGTGCACTGCAGGGCATTACTCTGCAACAAAAATAGCCCTGTATTAAATGGTCATCTCCATTTTACAGTCCAACATTAATTTTATTTTGGAGATTTTATGTTGGACTGCTAAACTCGAGGTTGCACAATATTTTGATATTCCTCCTGAAAGTGACTTGAATTTTACATTAATTTTGTTGTTTTGCTAAATGTAGATTACTTTCATTTTATTTTGAAGTGATTTTAAGTAAGAACTTGTTCAATTCGAGTAAAAGCAAAATGCAACAACAAAATAAATGAAAAAAAAAATGTAAAATTCAAGTCACTTTCAGGAGGAATATCGTCTAGGTTACGTATGTAACCTCCGTTCCAACGAACTTTGAACTGCTGATACAGAAGCGGGCAGGTACTCTTACGTGCAAACGCGACCAGCTGTATCAAGCTGCACGTACCCTTCCCCAATGCCCCATTAAAGTCATCAGAATCCTTCTGGTTACCCTAGTGAGGGGAACAAGGTGATGCTTGCCAACCTGGGAACGGGCCAAGCCTGGCTGGGCCTCTTTTCGCTCTATGTTTCTCACATAGAGTAATAACGGCCGGGACCTTACATGCATCAAGGGAAGGGGGTCGATGTCGCGGCAGAATCGAGATGTGAAATTACGCGTCCTTCAGGTCTACCGCTGCGAACCAATCTAGATGCCGGACGCAAGTCAGAATATGTTTTTGCATGAGCATTTTGAACGGGAGTTTGAGCAGAGCCCGGTGGAAAACTCGCAAGTCCAAGATCGGTTGTAAGCCGCCTCCTTTCTTGGGTACAATGAAGTAAGGGCTGTAGAAACCCTTCTTCATTTCGGTACGCCTCTAAACTCCGTGCTAGGGGCACCAAGGGGACGAGTATTTTTGACGTACCCGGCGGGGCGGAGCAGGTAGTACGGCATCTGGAGGCAAGGGTGCGTCCCGAGACGTTGGTGCTGAGAAA
The DNA here is from genome assembly GCF_025860055.1 of Xyrauchen texanus. Classification (NCBI taxonomy): domain Eukaryota; kingdom Metazoa; phylum Chordata; class Actinopteri; order Cypriniformes; family Catostomidae; genus Xyrauchen; species Xyrauchen texanus. Next base: position 4,056,010 of record NC_068305.1, read on the forward strand.
GACTGCTGGTTTCCGGACCACGAGGTTGGCCATTGCCTGTTTGAGTGCAGTTCCTGCGGCACGTCAAGAACAGGACTACCCAAGTGCAAATTTTGAAATGCCTTGGCCCGGTGGACTTGCAGAAAGGGGCCATGGCATGCAGGGCGGAGCGGTCATGCATGTCCGGGGAACCAATCAAGCCCGGGGAAGCATAGCGGACCTCCGTGCGTCAGGCTCAGACTGGGCGAGCAGACTCGAAGGTGGCGGCCCAGGCAAGTTATCTGCATTAGACGCATCTCTCCGATGCAGTGGTGATGTCGTCATCCAATGTCCGGGAGCTCAAGTGACCGGACGTCCGGCCGTTAAGCGGACCGCACTCATCCAGAGTTCGGGGGAAGCAAGCAAGCGTGCCGGGGAGGCGGGAGGTTTCGAGGGTATTTACCTGGTGAAACAGAGCCCGTCATTATCCCCAAATCGTCTTCATCGCCCGTGGCGCCTGCCCCAATCCCTTAGGAAGGAGGCGAGGTGTGGGGGGCGGCTGAAGTGGCTTTCTCTCATTACAAAAGAAAGCAGAGATCGCAATGCTGCCACGGCTATGTTCTCACACTGAGAACATGACCCATTGGAGAGAATGCTCATCCCGGGCTCGGACGGAAACAAGCAAGCGTGCCGGGGAGGCGGGAGGTTTCGAGGGGATTTTACCCGCCGAAACGGAGCCCGTCATTATCCCCAGATCGTCTTCATCACCCGCAGCGCCTGCCCCAATCCCGTAGGAAGGATGCGAGGCGCGGGGGGGCGGCTGAAGTGGCTTTCTCTCATTACAAAAGAAACCTGCGACCGCAATGCTGTCATGGCTATGTTCTCGCACGGGGAACATAACCATTCATAAAACGCTGCCTGCGTGTGATCGCAGCCCAGGTACGCGAGGCAGCTTTTATGACCGTCAGAGGTGGGGAGAAATCAACTGCATCCAGAAACTACACAGGGGCGGAAAAACGTCTTTAAAAAGACGCGTCCTGAAAAGGACATTCAACGGCGTGTGTTTTGCTCTTTTTAGAGGAAATTACTCTTTTAAATAAAATCACTCTTTTATAGAATAACTTTTTCGAGTTGTCTGCGCTGTCAAAGCGCCCAGGGGCAACAATGCAAAGCCGTGCAAGAAGGAGAAAGCCGCTATTATGCGCCGTCAATCCAACAGCATGCAGATTGTTAGAGGAAAAAGCAGGAACTGGTGTGTGTGACTCACAGCAGACTGCATGAACTACCATTGGCTCCGAAGAAATTTTCTGAATGAACTCCCGTATTTGCCCGCCTAAATACCCGTATGTCCGGGGCGGGGTATACAAATACTGTCTGCCAACTTCTCATTGGCCTTTTTTCATAAGTCAGAGACATATTTCGGCGCTCAAGAGAGACCCCTAGTGTCGCTTCTTCGACACAACGTCGAGAGAGCGACAGAAGGGGAACAAAACATTGTGCAACCTTCGAATTAAGCAGTCCAACATAAAATCATTTTACAGTAAAATTAGTGCAATTTGAGTAACACAAATGTTTTTCTAACAGGAATAAATAAAATTTGTGCATTCTTAATCAACTCTCAGTAATACACACCCAACTTACCACATACACACAATCTCTCTCCCCCTCCTTCTTTGCCTCCCCTCCCTCCACATTCCACCTCTCCTCCTCTATCCCTCCCCCTCATCTTACAGCAACAGCTAACTTTTTTCTAACAGGAATAACTAAATCTATTGCAATCTGAATTAAATCTCAGTGGGGCAAGAAATATAATTGAAATGATTTACAGACTGTAACAGTCACACAGTTTATGCAATTTTCTCAATCATACGTGGCCGTTAAAGTAAACAGAAAATATAAAATGGCCAAATAACAAAATTAGATGACACATGGTGTAAAGTTACATTAGCAGCGGTGAAGAAATGACTTTTAAATGTGTTGTAATACTAATATATATCTTGCTAGGTTGGGGCCAAAAAGTAAACCGGACTTACGGTGCTGCCATCTTGCCGATAACGCTAAACAGACGATATTTTGCATCCTTCAAAAAAAAAATTGTTGTAATATGTTCCCTCTTACAACATATTAATAGCATAACATGATAATATTGATTGTTGATATTATTAATCAAATCAATATATTGAAGGAAAAGAGATCTTTATTATTTTAAACTGAATCATTCAAATAAGAACAATGCAAAACACTGCTCTGCTGTAAGGTGAACTGTGCAGCATAAAAGCAAGAAGTAAATATAGCTGCGAGCAGCGATGGCGGGCCCAAGCCGGTGGCACCGCCAACCCCCGTGCCTTTAGGGTTGCTGTGCACGATGGGCAATAACGTAACCTCGCTTTGACTGTCGAGAAGATGTGTGCTGTAGAGCTTGCATCAGTGTGGGCTCTGCAAAAGTGCACATCGAGGGCACATATCAACCACAAAATATGCGTGAACACCCTTCTGATACCTAAAATGAAAAATGAGACACCCTACGGTCTCTTGGAGTTAATGGACACATGAAATAAGTACACAAGACTGAAAATTCATATGAAGTGTGCCATTTGGGACAGGGCCTATGACCGTGAACCACAATAGTCACATCTATGAGATAATTCAAATGAAGAATAATTTTTTATGTCATAGGATGTCATAGGTCAATATCTTTTGCAGCACTTAAATGTGTTAATCCAGAAGGCCAGTATTTATCTGGAGGTCTTTGTACAGGTTTATCAATGTAATTATAATTTACGCTTATGTGTTCCTATGATATGCAATGGAAGTACATTTTTATGTTTAACATGGGTGTATTCACAATACATAGCATACAATATAATATCTTAAGATTATTTATCATTATGGTAAGTACATCACACAAATTTGACTGTATTCACCTGTAATGTCTCCAATAAGTACAGTATATTGGCCTGTATGGCCATGATATATTGCCTTAGCTAGCTAACCTATTACATTAGCTAGTAGCTCATGAGTCATGAATGTTAGCAAGACACAAGTTAACTATATTTGCTTTTGGCTAATTAGCTGTATAGTCGAGGCACTGTACACGACGCGGAGGGAGGGAGGGAGGGAGGGAGGGCGGATATCGACAAAATCTCATCTACCGACCTGATGTTTTGATTTTTTATTTAATAAATATATTTGTTTGACAGGGAAGCTGTGCGCAAACAGGAATATATCTATTAATTAATTTATAAAAAAATAAATAAAAAAAAACTCTGAAAAAAGGGCATTTTCTCTCGAGGAAGAAAAAGGGCAGGTGCTCAAGCCCCCTTTGATGTCTATGTGTGCACGTGCCTGAGGGTGAGTAAATGATGAGAGAAAATCTTTTTGGGGTAAACTCATTTTATTTGAAAGACTATCTAGGTACATAATAACACTGCATTGCTGTGACTGTTTATAACTATTTCAAAATGTACAAGCTCACACTTTAAATGGTCAGTGCTTTGATTTTTAAATCATTAAAATAGCAACCGGGAACCAGCACCTTATCGTGGTGGAGAGGTTTGTGTGCCCTTATGATCCTGAGGGTTGTGTTGTCTGGAGCCATGTGCTCCTGGTAGGGTCTCCCAAGGCAAAGTGGTCTCAGGTGAGGGGCCAGACTGAGAATGGTTCACAATGACTCATGGATATAACGGCAAGAGGAGGAGTTACCCTGCCCGGAGGAAGCCCGGGGCCCCCGTCTGGAGCCAGGCCCAGATGGAGGGCTCGTCGGCGAGCGCCTGGTGGCCGGGCTTGTCACGGAGCCCGGCCGGGCACAGCCCGAAGAAGCGACGTGGAACCCCCCTCTACATCCCTTGGGCCCACCACCCATTGGAGGAACCGCAGGAGTCGGGTGCGCTGCCATATGGGCGGCAGTGAAGGCCGTGGGCCTCGACGGACCAGACCCGGGCAGCAAAGGCTTGCTCTGGGGACGTGGAATGTCACCTCACTGGGGGGGAAGGAGCCGGAACTAGTGAGGGAGGTGGAGCGTTACCAGTTGGATCTGGTAGGGCTTACATCAACGCACAGTTTTGGCTCTGGGTCCGTACTCCTGGATAGGGGATGGACTCTATTCTTCTCTGGAGTTTCCCAGGATGTGAGGCTGACGGGCGGTGTGGGGATACTCACGAGTCCCGGCTGGCGCCACTACATTGGAGTTTACCCGGTGGGCCGAGAGGGTCGCCTCCCTACGCCTCACGGGTTGTGGGGGTAAAACTCTGACTGTTGTCTGTGCATATGCACCGAACTGCAGTTCAGAGTATTCAGCCTTCTTGGAGACCCTGAATGGAGTCCTGAATAGGGCCCCAGTAGGGGACTCCATAGTGATGCTGGGTGACTTCAATGCACACGTGGGAAATGACAGGGACACCTGGAAAGGCGTGATTGGGAGGAACGGCCTCCCTGATCTGAACTCAAGTGGATGTTTGTTATTAGACTTCTGTGCTAGTCATGGATTATCTATAACAAACACCATGTTCGAACATAAGGATGCTCATAAGTGTACATGGTACCAGAGCACCCTAGGCCGAAGGTCGATGATCGATTTTGTAATCGTGTCGTCGGATCTGAGGCCATATGTTTTGGACACTCGGGTAAAGAGAGGGGCAGAGCTGTCAACCGATCACCATCTGGTGGTGAGTTGGGTCAGGGGTGGGAAAAGACTCTGGACAGACCTGGGAAGCCCAAGCGAGTAGTCTTGGGTGAACTGGGAGCGTTTGGAGGAGGTCCCTGCCCGCGAGATCTTCAACTCACACCTCCGGCGGAGCTTTTCAGGCATCCCTGCGGAGGTTGGGGACATTGAACCGGAGTGGGCAATGTTCAAAGCTTCCATTGCCGAAGCCGCGGTGGAAAGCTGCGGCCTCAAGGTTTTAGGTGCCACAAGGGGTGGTAACCCTCGAACACCGTGGTGGACACTGGTGGTCAGGGAAGCCGTCCGATGAAGAAAGAGGCCTTCCAGGATTTGTTGTCCCGGAGGTCTCCGGAGGCAGTTGCAAGGTACCGACAGGCCCGAAGGGCTGCGGCCTCGGCCGTGAGGGAGGCAAAGCAGTGGGTGTGGGAAAAGTTCAGAGAAGCCATGGAGAAGGACTTTCGGTCCGCACCAAAGTGCTTCTGGAAAACCGTCCGCCACCTTAGGAGGGAAGCGGGGAACCATTCAAGCTGTATACAGCAAAGATGGGACGCTGTTGACCTCAACCGAGGAGGTTATTGGGCGGTGGAAGGAACACTTTGAAGAACTCCTAAATCCCAACACGCCCTCTATGGTAGAGGCAGAGCCGGAGGATGATGGGGATCAGATTCTATTTCCCTGGGGAGGTCACTGAGGTAGTCAAACAACTCCGCAGTGGCAAAGCCCGAGGATTGATGAGATCCGACCAGAAATGCTGAAAGCTTTGGATGTGGAGGGGTGTCATGGATGACACGCCTCTTCAACATTGCATGGAAATCTGGGACAGTGCCTAAGGAGTGGCAGAGCGGGGTGGTGGTTCCCCTCTTCAAAAGGGGATCAGAGAGTGTGTGCCAACTACAGGGGTATCACACTTCTCAGCCTCCCTGGTAAAGTTTACTCCAAGGTGCTGGAGAGGAGGGTTCGGCCGATTGTCGAACCTCGGATTGAAGAGCGAACAATGCGGTTTTCGTCCTGGCCGTGGAGCGACGGACCAGATCTTTACTCTCGCAAGGATCCTGGAGGGGGCCTGGGAGTATGCCCATCGCGGTCTACATGTGTTTTGTGGATCTGGAGAAGGCGTATGACCAGGTCCCCGGGAGAGACTGTGGGAGGTGCTGCTGGAGATACGGGGTGGGGGATCCCTTCTTAGGGCGATCCAATCCCTGTACGTCCAAAGTCGAGAGCTGTGTCCGGGTCCTCGGCACGAAGTCGAGTTCATTCCATGTGGGGGTTGGTCTCCGCCAAGGCTGCGCTTTGTCACCAATCCTGTTTGTGATATTCATGGACAGGATATGGAGGCGTAGTCGAGGTGGGGAAGGTGTGCTGGTTCGGTGGGCTGGGGATCTCATCGCTGCTTTTGCAGATGATGTTGTCTTCATGTCATCATCGGTCCGTGACCTTCAGCTCTCACTGGATTGCTTGGCAGTCGAGTGTGAAGCAGCTGGGATGAGGATTAGCACCTCTAAATCTGAGGCCATGGTTCTCAGCAGGAAACCGATGGAGTGCACACTCCAGGTAGGGAATGAGGTTTTGCCCCAAGTGAAGGAGTTCAAGTACCTGGGGGTCTTGTTCACGAGTGAGGGGACAATGGAGCGGGAGGTTGGCCGGAGAATCGGGGCAGCGGGCGGTATTGCACTCAGCTCTATCGCACCGTTGTCCACGAAAAGAGAGCTGAGCCGAAGGCAAAGCTCTCGATCTACCGGTCAATTTTTGTTCCTACCCTCACCTATGGTCATGAAGGTTGGGTCATGACCGAAAGAACTAGGTCGCGAGTACAAGCGGCCAAAATGGGCTTCCTCAGAAGGGTGGCGGGCTTCTCCCTTAGAGATAGGGTGAGGAGCTCAGTCATCCGTGAGGAGCTCGGAGTAGAGCCGCTGCTCCTTTGCGTTGAAAGGAGTCAGTTGAGGTGGTTTGGGCATCTGGTAAGGATGCCCCCTGGCCGCCTCCCTAGGGAGGTGTTTCAGGCACGTCCAGCTGGGAGGAGGCCTCGGGGAAGACCCATGACTAGGTGGAGAGATTACATCTCCATACTGGCCTGGGAACGCCTCGGGGTCCCCCAGTCAGAGTTGGTTAATGTGGCTCGGGATAGGGAAGTTTGGGGCCCCCTGCTGGAGCAGCTGCCCCCGCGACCCGACTTCGGATAAGCGGTTGAAGATGGATGGATGGATGGATAAAATAGCAACAGATCAGAGAAAAAAATGGAGATTGAGTGATTATTTGTACATTTTACATGCCATTCAAAAACGTGGCATTTTACAACGTAAGAGAGAAATAAAAAAACTTAAAATAATACCATTTGTACTTTTCAATGACTTGGGATGTCTATGTTCAGGGCGAAGGCTAAATTGTTACTGTCTTTTTAAGAGGGTTTTATCGCATGATACGATATTCAAGGCACAGTTCAGTTTAATCTTTTGAGAACTGAGAAGTATCATTATTTTCGTTTTGTGCCGTGCTTGTTGCATCTGTATTCATTGTGAGATGATAAAATACAGACTGCGTGAATGGTTGATTTTGTTCACTTGAATTTTGTGACGTGTTTCAGAAAGATTATCGCGAAGAAAGAGATGGCGCAGCCGGTTTATTTTCTTTATTTTACAAAAGCACAAGGTTTTGTTGTTATTTTAAGTGTACACAAATAAAAGTACGACTTTCATAGTTTGTGATGATGTATTAAATGTATCTGTATGGTCAAAAATAACGCATTATTTTGTTTAAGTTGTTTCCGCTGTTTCGAGAGAAAAATATAGCAGGATGTCTCCTGGAATAATGCCAGAATTCAATATAATTATACAAGATTTCTTTCTCAACTGTTTGTTCACTTGAGACATAACAGACTCCCCAATATATCATGTAGCCTATTTTTACTTTTTTTTTTGTATGAAATTGTCCGTTCAGGCGCTAAGCAGGAGCGAAGCGAACTCTCATCGAGTGCGTGCGTTAAGACGCGACGCGGCTCGCTGTGTCACACAATTGCTCGCAAACATGTATTTGAGTTGTTTTCACATTTGTTGAGTTGAATAGTGTAAAATCGCTTGAATGTTCAAACAGGCAAACATTGTATACAACCGACAAACCTTTGTGAAGATGCGAGCAAAAATGATCTCGGATCGCGTGTTGTCAGAGACAACCCTAAAACAACATCATTCTCGGAAGTTTTGATACGTTAGGATTGATCAGCCATCCCTACTTTCTTTAGACATATATTTCATGTTTGTGTTATACGTTTCTGTAAGTTTTTGTGACGTGTTTCAGAAAGATAATCGCTTAGAGACGGCTCACCCGGTTTATTTTCATCTTAACAGGACATCACAGCGGCATCCGTGTTGATCACTGCAATACTTCCTAATTCAATATATTGATACCTGATTTCTTTATCAACTGTTTGTTCACTTGAGACATAAGAGGGTGATTTCAAAGCATTTTGAAAGTGACACACTTCCTTCTGCCAGTTGGTGGCGCTATAACTTTGACTCACAATAGTCACACCCATGTGACACACTGCTGAAGTTTCATCGAGATCAGTTAATGTATGCAAAAGTTATAACACACTTCCTTGCTTTTATGCTCCCTTTATGTGCTTTTTGGAGCTTCAAAGTTCATTTGCAATGTGTTCCACATTCAAACCAAAATATCTGACTTTCTGTTGGTCTGTTTGTTCACTTGAGACATAAGAGGGTGATTTCAAAGCATTTTGAAAGTGACACACTTCATTCTGCCAGTTGGTGGCGCTATAACTTTGACTCACAATAGTCACATCCATGCGATCGGCCTGTTACAGCGAACACACTGCTGAAGTTTCATCGAGATCAATTAATGTATGCAGAAGTTATAACACACTTCCTGTTTCTCTTTTCACGCCATCATTTCGTTTCCTCGCCACGGCCAAACCGTTCGAGATATAAAAAATCTGCCGGCAATTTTTCATCCTCAATGTCTTGACTTCATGCTGACCGAGTTTCGTGGCGATTGGTGGAATTCTCTAGGTGGAGTATTTCAAATTCCATTGCATGCGTTTTCCAAACAACCCTAAATAGACGATTTCCTGTTGGGCTGGGGAAAAAAGTAAAAGTATGAAGGATATATGAAACAATGAGATCTATATGTGTACCGAGTTTCATATTATTACATGCAAGCGCGTTTGATTTAAGGACCAAGTTTTCGGACCCCGTTCCAGGGGGCGCTGTCGAGCCCCCCTACCACGCCCCAGTACCAGATTCAGCCCAGCCCTAATGGCCGCAGGTTCTGACCCGTGTGCAAAGTTTCAAGAGTTTTCGAGCACGTTAAGAGCCCCAAAAGTGCCCCAATAGTCGTAAGAAAAATAATAATATTAATCCTAAAGAAAACAATAGGGCCTTGCCTTTTCAAGGCTTGGGCCCTAATAATAATTCTAACGAAAACAATAGGGCCTTGCCTTTTCAAGGCTTGGGCCCTAATAATACATTTTATTTAAAGGCACCTTTCTCGCCACTCAAGGACACCATACAGGGTGTTTATTAAATTAAATAATAAAAAAAAAAAAAGAGGTAGAGCAATTGATATCATGTGAGATAGGCATTTTTAAACAGATGTGTTTTGAGTTGCGATTTGAAGTGGAAAAATGAATCGATGTTTCTAAGTTGGGGTGGTAATGAGTTCCAGAGATGGGGAGCAGAGCGGCTAAATGCTCTGCTCCCCATAGTGGTGAGACGGGCGGGGGGGACAGACAGGTGTATGAAGGAAGAGGATCTAAGGGAGCGGGTGGATATTGGACCATGGAGAAGATCAGACAGATATGGGGACTAACATCTAACCTATCAAAAACCAAACCACCTTATGCTATTGATGACGAACAATTTAATCTAGCGTAGGTTGCAAGGTTGTTGATGTTTGATGATCTTCTCCTTTCGCCGTTTCTTCGCTCATTTCTATAATCCATGCGACGCATGCTGCCATTTTAATTATTCCATTGCGACGCACAGACGCATGTCATGCAAATCGACGTATTTATGTAATCGATGACGACGACTACGTCGATGTATCATCCCAGCCCTAATAATTTGAAAGCTTGAAATCTGAACTTTTAAGAGAAAACCATCACTTTTGCATTTATGTTATCTAAAATAACAAAATTAGGCCTGAAATCATTTGCATGGCAAAGTAGCGCCCCATAGAGGTAATAGGGTAGAAATATGAATATGAATATAAAAGTCTTTCACATAGCACATAAATAGACAAGTCATATATCAAATGAAAGCTCTTATTCTCAGGAATGTCATTTTGTTGCCTTATTAACACAGTTATTTTTGTAAGACATCAAATACATATATCTAATTTATGTGCCAATCATTGCCATTGTATGACCAAATAGACAAAACTTTATATTTGCACTTACTTCAGGCAGTTTTCTAAACAATTTGTAATTTTTACTTTTCTGTGAGCTTGTTTGGCAGCATAATCCAATGTTATATCTAATATGTCTGCAACAAAATACGCCATCGAGCAGGAGAAGCATGCTAAACAAATCATCAGAACAAATATATTTTCGATTACTGATGATAAAATTGTATATACTGTATCATCACAAAGAGGAGAATCTCAGCTTTCTGTTGACACCTAGATTCAGCTTCTAGTACACTCAGAGGCCAAGATATTCAATGAAACATTGAGGGTGGCGCATGAAGTGAAAATTAGACTGAATGTCTATGGACGAGTATATCTGTAAGGGCTGAAATTCGTTAGAGCGCCACCTACATTTCAGATATGTAAATTGTGATGGAATGTGTTAGAGAGAGAATAATTTTTTCTAGTGCTTACTGCCATTTAGTAGAATAAAATAGGCTTTTCAAAGTGAGATAGAGTGAAAAGAACCAGAATTACACGCTAACAAAGTTAGGATTAAAAAAAAATTCTGTTCAATAATAGGATCATTTTTTTATTTTATCATTATAATTTTTTTAATTATGATAAATTAGACACATTTTTGGCAAGTAGTCCACAATATGTGTGAATGGTGAGCTTTTAAATTTGTATATGGTTTGCTTTGGGAACGTTTGTAATGCTATATTTTTTTTTTAACTGGTTTAATAGTACAGCACTTTGGTCAACAGTTGTTGTTTTTAAACGTGCTATATAAACAAATGTGACTGGCTGACTAATTGAGTGTGAAAAATTGCAGCCGGCAGCCCAAATATGCACAAGAGTTTAAGGACCTCCTCAAATAACTCAATTAATGTTTTCTATGATGGGTAGGGCTTAGTTTGGTTTAGTATGTAACCAGCTTTCTCCTCAAAAAAAGACAGTTCGAAGCAGCAGATGGTCACCTTCTCCTGGACATGCATATCTGCTGAATTATGGCATGTGATGCACTGAGGCACAAATGTTGTTCACTCTGGTGTACATAATGGCCCCGATTTTCAGTCTAGCACTAGATGGCTCTAGTCTACAAATTTTGTAAAAGTAACAGTCGAAGAAAATCACTTTGTGTACGATGGGTTTCTTGACAGAGAAAAAAATGAGAGAACTCACAATTTGCGAGTTACGTGAAACCCAAAATTGCTATGCACATTGGTGCCAAAGCGCAAATTTACTTTGGAACTAGAAAGCATTTCAGACACGCATATTGTTGGCATTTCTGTCTTCAAAATATGATCAGGTGTGTTTCCTCAAGCACGCGTTTTTGTGTCAAGCGGCATTTCTTCTCGACAGAGCAGATAAATGTGCGAAATTATCTGCCATTGTGCATGAATACTCTATTAAATATTGCAGGGCGCAACATGTAGTTTACGACATCCAACAGTTTGATGAGTCTTTTTACAGCTAAACTATTTATTAAAGAAGTGTCAGACAGAACCAGCCCTCGTAAATTGTGAACATGAAGGGATGCACATGGTCAGCAACAATACTCAAATAGGCTGTGGCATTCAAGCGAAGATTGATTGGTATTAATGGGCCCAAAGTGTGCCAAGAAAACCTTCCCACACCATTACAAAACAGCTACCAGCCTGGAGTGTTGACACAAGGCAGGTTGGGTCCATGGATTCATGCTGTTGGCGCCAAATTCAGACCATATCAGAAATCGAGTTTCATCAGACCAGGCAACGCTCTTCCAGTCTTCAACTATCCAATTATAGTGAGTCTGTTCCCACTGCAGCCTCAGCTTTCTGTTCTTGGCTGACAGAAGTGGAACCCAACGTAGTCTACTGTTGTAGCCCATCAGCCTCAAGGTTCGATGAATTGTGCATTCTGAGATGTTATTCTGCTCATTACAATTGTACTGAGGGGTTATCGGAGTTACCATATCCTTTCTGTCAGCTCGGACCAGTCCATTCTCCGCTGACCTCTCTCATCAACAAGGTGTTTTCATCAAAAGAACTGCTGCTCACAGGATGTTTTTTTGTTTGTTTTTGGCACCATTCTGTGTAAAATCTAGAGACTGATATGTGAATATCCCAGGAGATCAGCAGTTACAGAAATACATCAACCAACCCGTCAGGCATTAACAATCATGCCATGGTCCAAATCATATTTATTCCCCATTCTGATGGTTGATGTGAACATTAACTGAAGTTCCTGACCCATATCTGCAAGACTGCATGCATTGCACTGCTGCCACACCATTGCCCACTTAGATAATCACATTTATAAAGTGCTCAGTAAGTGTATATCTTGACTGCATTGTAAGTTACTTTAGATAAAAGTGTCTGTCAAATGTATAAATATAGAGTACTCAAGTAAATGGTTCGGAAAAGCTGGAATAACCATTAGAGAACCACAAAGACAGGGTGGAGCATGTGTGACCGGACACGATTCACAAAGTGACAGCAAAAGCCAGCAATCAAATTGCTACAAAAGACCCACAATATATGTCTGATGAATCACATATCATTCTAGTATGTAAACTCTTGTAAACTCAACTGGCTGTTGATGGTGCTGCTATGTTCAAACATTTACAACATTTATTTACAGTGCTGTTAAAAAAGTATTTCTCCCCTTCCTGATTTCTTCTATTTATGTGTTTTTCAAACAAAATTGTTTTGGATCTTCAAACAAGATATAACATTAAACTTGAGTAAACACAAAATACAGTTTTCAAATATATCTATATATATATATATATATATATATCTATATCTATATCTATATATATATATCTATATATATATATATATATATATATATATATATATATATATATATATATATATATATTCTTTTTTTTCTTTTTTTTTTAATGAAGTAAAAAGTTATCCAACACCTATATCACCCATGTAAAAAACTAACTGCTCCCTTAAACTTAATAGCTGCTGTGCCACCTTTAGCAGCAACAACTGCAACCAAATGATTACGATAACTGGAGATCAGTCTCTCACAGTGCTGTGGTAGAATTTTGGCCCACTCTTCTTTGGAAGGTTTTCGCGCATGAACTGTCCATTTAAGTTCCTGCCACAGCATTAGAGGTCGACCGATATTGGTTTTTTCAGGCCGATGCCGATCTTTTGAAATCCGGGTCGGCCGATGGTCGATTACTGCTGCCGATTTATTTTGGCCGGTATTTGGCCGATATGTTCTTGTTTTTAACCTCATATTTGAACCTTTTATTTGAAAAGATAAAATGTAACACAAATAATTACTTAAGATAGACAAAATTTCTCAACAAATAAATGTATTGAACACTTGACCAATCTGCACTTGTAGACTTAAATTAAAAATGTATAATGTAAAAACATATTGTATAAATAATGTATAACAAATATATTAAATAAACAAAGCAGGTGTTACGAACTGCTCTGAGACACGAAGGTTGAGATCCAAATGCAGCTTTAATTAAGGGGCAATCCAGACACATAATCCAATATTCAGAGCATCCAAGAGAAGCACAGGCATAACTAGGATGGGTATCGTTAAGTTTTAATGGTATTACTACTCTTACCGATACTGCTTATCGATCCGGTACTTTAACGGTATTTTTAACAGTTCTTTTTGTTATATATATATATATTAAACAAAGATAAACGTTATATAGGCACAGTGATTTAATTTCAGGAAGGTCTACTAACATTACTGTTCAGGTGTGGTCTAAAAAGAAATCTAATAAAGTAATCAATTGTAAAATAACACTGCATAGTTTATCATAGATAGATTAATGCTCATTAATGCAGAAGTTATTCATTCAAGAGCTGTAAGTGATTTTCTCTTTGCCTTGTGTTGTTTGATTCGCAGTAATGGCTCAATCGTTAGCATGTTTGTTAGACAGCTTCCCCTTTAAGAACGAGTTCAGATCTAATAGGCTCCTGATGCAGCATATTTTCTCCCAACTATTTCCATAACTACGTCCATTTACGACATAAACTGTGTTTAAGTGAATCTCCAAGCCGGTCGTTTTGACATATTTTTGTGTATATTTGATCGTTTAGACGCGCATATGAAACCCAAAGTAGCCTATACTTTGCTTGTCTCTTTGCGGTCTGTTTCGGAGCGTGCGCCACCTTGGGAACGGTATCTCTTGCGCTCTTTTTATTATTAAACGCGTCCCACAATTTAGCAACAGTAGCTAGACTGCATTTTACAACAATCACCGATCGTGCTGATTCTGACGTTAAGTTTGAGTTTTAGGGAGAAATGTCCACCGAAGTGCACCGCTGTGAAGGGAAGGAAGTTGTGCTAGACAGAATGCGGCTTATGTATAAATATTCTTTTTATAATCTTTGGAAGGCGAAAACTAAAATAAAATCAGACTAATATCACAGATCTAAACCAGACTATGTTTGAATGTTTAGTTCTGTCACTCATTAAGCAGGGCTCTTGTTGTGCTCGCTGTGGCACCACGTGAGAGATCTCTCTCTCTCTCTCTCTCTCTGACTGCAAATAGCTAAATTGCATCACAGTCAAATGGTTTCATATTATTATACATAGAAATGGCTGGCGAGATAAAATAACTTTCTCTTTATAGCAATAATAAATGTATTTTCTTAATTTCTCCAGTACCGACAGCAGAACCGGTAACGTCCGAGCTTACCAAAGCCAGTCCTTCAATAGCCTATAGTGCGTTGGTATCTTTTTTATTACTTATTTCTCTGCATTGAGTGACAACCCTCTCAAATATAAGACACACAAACAGAACAAATAAAAGTCTCAGATTCACTGTCTGTAATTGCAAAATTCTATCTTATTTATTGTGACATGATAGCAACCCTTCTGCTGTGATAATGCAACTTCAACTACGCTATCAATATCCAAAGTAGCCGAACGTCATGTCGCCTATCGCGTTTGTCGCGTTTTTTCTTGAAGTTGGCAGTAACATATCAAAAGTTTTTAATTAAATATAAAGAAGTTATACAAATTTAATCCTTACTGTTTTCTCCAAGGAACTTAGCTCCTTCCATAGGCACTGGATGAGGTCTGCTCACTCTGCTGGAAAATGACTCTAGGGGCAGCGTGCATCGAACACGTGTTCCACAACAACAATAGGCTGCCCACAGATGCGCCTGCCTAATAATCGGCTTGATATACTTGGATATTGGCCGATGCCGATTATGTTAAAAAAATGCAAAAAATCAGCCGATTAATCGGTCGACCTCTACACAGCATCTCAATCAGGTTCAAGTCAGAACTTTGACTTGGCCACTCCCAAACTTGAATTTTGCCTCTTTTGAGCCATTCAGAGGTGGACTTACTCCTATGCTTTGGATTATTGTCTTGCTGCATAATCCAGTTGCACGAACTGATGACTGGGCATTCTCCTTTAGGATATTATGGTAGAGAATTCATGTTTTCTTCAATTATTGCAAGTCACCCTGGCCCTGAAGCAGCAAAGCGTCCCTACACCATAACACTACCACCATCATGCTTGACCGTAGGTATGATGTTCTTTTAGTGGAATTCGGTGTTTGAGTTATGCCAGATGTAACAGGACCCCTGTCTTCAGATGAGCCTTTATGTTCTTCTGGGTTAGCAGTGGTTTTCGTATCGCCACTCTTCCATGGATAGCCTCTTTGGCCAGTGTCTTTCTGATAGTGGAGGCATCAACCTTTATTGATGCGAGAGAGGTCTGAAGTTCTATGGATGTTGTCCTTGGCATTTTTGTGACATCCTGGATGAGTCATCGCTGTGCTCTTGGAGGAATTTTGGAAGGTTCACCACTGAGCCAACTTTTCTCCATTTGGAAATTCTTTGGAGTCCCAGAGCCTTTGAAATAGCTTGTAACTCTTCCCAGACTGATGTATTTCAGTCACCTTTTTCCTCATCATTTCTGCAAGTTCGACCTTGGCATAGTGTGCTATTGGGTGAGACCATTTAGCCTACTTCAAGCTGCTGAAAAAGTTCTATTTAGGTGTTGATTTGATTGAACAGGGCTGGCAGTAATAAGGCCTGGGTGTGTCTAGTCCAGCTGTACGCCATTATGAATGCAGTTTCATAGATTTGGGGATTTAGTTAGTAAGGGGGCAAATACTTTCACACATGCCCAGTTGATATTGGATAACTTTTTTGCTTCAATAAACAACATTATCATTTATAAACACTTTTGTGTTTACACATATTACCTTTGTTTTATGTTAGATTTTTTTTCCAAATTTTTTAACAATTTAGAGATAACAAGTTTATGATGAAGTTTAAAAACCACAACAATTCTGCTCAGATGACTTCCAGAGATTCATTTTTCAGAGATAGCCAGTATGTTGGACACAAGAGGACTGAACAGCTCTTTTGGTTGACTGGTGTAACTTACCTGACAGTTGTCCCAAAGGTGCTGTGCCCTCTGAATGATCTGAGCCATGAGAAACTGAACTAGTGCAGATCTGATCACCTGACTTCCTCCCAGAGCGATCACACATTCTGACATCATGCCCTGCACTGAGAACTAACAGAAAAACAACAGCACATGGCCTGATGAACCTATAGTAATGAAGAAACCCTCCTAACACACCTCCATTACACTACACATTATCCTTTATAACTGTAGTCATTAAAGTTGTCACGTTCCCCTGTTGTCTGCCCTGTGTTCTGTGTCTCACCAGTCTATTGTTTAGAACTACATTTCCCACAATCCACCTGCCATCATCACTGCCATTTTGTGTCATTGTTCACACCTGTTTATCATTTGTAATCATCCTGTCCTTGTGTATTTATACCCTGGTTCTTTGTTCTGTCTTTGTCAATCGTTGAATGTTTATGTCACGTTCCCCTGTTGTCTGCCCTGTGTTCTGTGTCTCACCAGTCTATTGTTTAGAACTACATTTCCCACAATAGACTGGTGAGACACAGAACACAGGGCAGACAACAGGAACGTGACATATCCTCCGTACATCCACAGTGAAGGCTCGAGAGGCTGACTCTTGGAGTAGCCATGACCGTCCAAGAGCCAGCGCCAGTGGTCATGCCCGATCCAAGAGTCAGCGCCTCTCGAGCCTTCACTGTGGACGTACGGGAGGATTATGTCACGTTCCCCTGTTGTCTGCCCTGTGTTCTGTGTCTCACCAGTCTATTGTGGGAAATGTAGTTCTAAACAATAGACTGGTGAGACACAGAACACAGGGCAGACAACAGGGGAACGTGACAAAAGTGGAGGCAAACAATTCTCATGAGTGGTACACTTTCCGTAAAACACAATGTAACATGACATTTACTTGTATTGATCCAATAAGCAGCATTCAAATTTGTAGACATAAGCATTGAAAAGCCACACATTTCAGTTTTATTTCATTATGGTTTATGTTCTAGCCTTTGTCTCACATAACTGTCAACAGTAATAAATTCTGAGATAAAAAATAAGTAAATATAATAAACAGTTAATAAATACTAATACAAAAGACACAAATTTACATTAATTTTAATATCCTATATATTTTATATATGTGTATATAAAATGTATATAAAACTTGGCCGAAAGAGTAACACTGGGTAATGCGTACCAGAAAATGCACCATTCAGATCAGTTTCTTGATGAAGAACCGCCAAGAAGTCAGCTATTTTACAAAATGTTTCCAAAATGTGGAAAAGATTGAAGCTCATTAATGTAGTCAGTTTAAATTTTTATTCCAACCGTTACTTCTGGCTTTCGGAAATATTAAGTTAATGTTTCACCCAAGTTTAATAGTGCAATGCTCAAACATTTAGAAGTGCGTAAAATGTAACTTAGAGCCCCTTTACAGTATAAAGTATATGTAAGTTGAAAGCTGTAACTTACACATGGCTGATGCAATTTCATTTTCAGAATTTCATTCTGATGGGCAGGAAGACTATGCGAGTTCTGCAAATTTCCACAGAATTGAAATGCCCATCCAGGGCTCTATATGGCGAGTATTTTCCTTGCAAATACACCCTTATTTAGGCAATAAGGCATTAGAGGCCATGCTATATTGTGAATATTCACAGCTGACCCTTCAGCCGTGACCATATTTCCAATATGGAACAGCCTAGTATATAAATAATTATTGCTTTTATAATATAGTCACCATGTACTGTTAGATGGAGGTTTGATGTCATGCAGTACTTTAGTTTTGCAATATTTAGATACCGCGTGAGTCACGTCTTAGAAATAAGAAATAAAAGCTGAAATAAATAATTCTCTCTTCTATTATTCTGACATTTCACATTCTTAAAACAAAGTAGTGATCCTAACTGACCTAAAACAGGGAAGGTTTTCTACGATTAAAAGTCAGGAATTGTGAAAACCTCAGTTTAAATATATTTGGCTAAGGTGTATGTAAACTTCTAACTTCAACTGTAAATATGGTGGTCTACTACGGCTCAGGGGATTGAAAACCAACTTGTGTCATGGGCTAAACTTTATAGGCTACAATATTTAACTTTTAAGGTGCTGCATAATATCAATGCGGACACAGCTGCATCGATACACGCATTCATTGCCGTAGAGATATAATTTTTTTTTCACATAACAAAAAACAGAGATCATTAAGCTGTCAGTATTGTTTCCCTAGTATTTATAATGTTGTACAAGGATGAGCAAATTCTATCAAATCTTCTTGCTTATTGGGAAGTTCATAGGCTAACTTTTTAAGAGGTGGAACATCTACAGATTTCCACAGGATGAGGATACATTTTCTTGCATAATAAGAAATAATATTCAATACATCCAAATCAAGTGATATTTTAAAAGTAATCCACAATATTGATTCAGCAACCTTATATATATACTTTTCCAAAATTGAATGATTTATTTTCAAGACCAAAAAACATTTATTAAAGTACCAAGTACTGATTCATGCGGAGTTCTGAAATATTTGTACTAGTTATATGCATTTTCTTGCCGTTAAATAGTATTTACATTAATGGACATAGTAGAATATTTTTACAAACTTGAATCCAGTGTTCGTCACTAATAGATACACTCACCTAAAGGATTATTAGGAACACCATACTAATACTGTGTTTGACCCCCTTTCGCCTTCAGAACTGCCTTAATTCTACGTGACATTGATTCAACAAGGTGCTGAAAGCATTCTTTAGAAATGTTGGCCCATATTGATAGGATAGCATCTTGCAGTTGATGGAGATTTGTGGGATGCACATCCAGGGCACGAAGCTCCCGTTCCACCACATCCCAAAGATGCTCTATTGGGTTGAGATCTGGTGACTGTGGGGGCCATTTTAGTACAGTGAACTCATTGTCATGTTCAAGAAACCAATTTGAAATGATTCGAGCTTTGTGACATGGTGCATTATCCTGCTGGAAGTAGCCATCAGAGGATGGGTACATGGTGGCCATAAAGGGATGGACATGGTCAGAAACAATGCTCAGGTAGGCCGTGGCATTTAAACGATGCCCAATTGGCACTAAGGGGCCTAAAGTGTGCCAAGAAAACATCCCCCACACCATTACACCACCACCAGCAGCCTGCACAGTGGTAACAAGGCATGATGGATCCATGTTCTCATTCTGTTTACGCCAAATTCTGACTCTACCATCTGAATGTCTCGACAGAAATCGAGACTCATCAGACCAGGCAACATTTTTCCAGTCTTCAACTGTCCAATTTTGGTGAGTTCTTGCAAATTGTAGCCTCTTTTTCCTATTTGTAGTGGAGATGAGTGGTACCCGGTGGGGTCTTCTGCTGTTGTAGCCCATCCGCCTCAAGGTTGTGCGTGTTGTGGCTTCACAAATGCTTTGCTGCATACCTCGGTTGTAACAAGTGGTTATTTCAGGCAAAGTTGCTCTTCTATCAGCTTGAATCAGTCGGCCCATTCTCCTCTGACCTCTAGCATCAACAAGGCATTTTCAGCCCACAGGACTGCCGCATACTGGATGTTTTTCCCTTTTCACACCATTCTTTGTAAACCCTAGAAATGGTTGTGCGTGAAAATCCCAGTAACTGAGCAGATTATGAAATACTCAGACCGGCCCGTCTGGCACCAACAACCATGCCACGCTCAAAATTGCTTAAATCACCTTTCTTTCCCATTCTGACATTCAGTTTGGAGTTCAGGAGATTGTCTTGACCAGGACCACACCCCTAAATGCATTGAAGCAACTGCCATGTGATTGGTTGATTAGATAATTGCATTAATGAGAAATTGAACAGGTGTTCCTAATAATCCTTTATGTGAGTGTATAGATAAGTCAATTTCCCATATGGTTTTTAAAAGGGATTAAGGCGTGTGTAATAGGTGATATGAATTTCAATATTTTCGAAATATATCTTTTGTTGATGATAAATTTATAATAAGATCCTCAAGCTCAGATAGGTGCCATCTAATCTTTCCCGATGAGATAAGAGAACAGAGTGGTTCAAAGTTGCAGATATTAAAAATAAAATATTTGGTTTAGCAATCCTAAATTCTGTTTGTAATACTTGAAATGATTTCATGGTCTAGGTATTCAAATTTAATAAGTGTAATACCTTCTGTTTGCCATTTCCAAAAAAAAAAAAAATCACATAAAGCTAAAGTTAAAGGCTATAGGTGAATATAAAGTGGTCTGAAAAAGAATCCCCATAATTGTTTTACAGTCCTCCAATTATATATGGGAGATGATTTAGAGAAAGGAATACGTTTGGTTAAAGTTTTTAACATCTCCAAGAAAATTAAGGAACACAAGTCTAAAGGTGAGTAGAGACTGTATTCCAAGCTCAGTGCTAGGGGCACTAAGGGGGCGATAATATTTGACGTACCTGGCGTGGCTTTGCAGCGGGGCGGAGTAGGTAAAGCGGCGTCGGGAGGCAAAAACGCGTCCCGAGGCTCTGGTGCCGAGAGAAGACTCGAAGCATTTACCTTGCTCCGCACACCCGGCGGGTGGCGGGTTAGTGACTGAGGAGGAGGTCCCACGGAGGCGTCCTCTAGACTCCTCTGAACCGGCTGGCCGGGGGACAACAGTCGTGGGGCTGGAGTCGAGAGGTCTGAGTCCAATGTGCCGGGATTGTTGAGGTGTGGCAGCAGAGTGCCGTGAGAACAGCAGCCCGAAGAGGGTGCGGCAAAGTAAGTAAACTTAACTGAAAATTCTCCTACCGGCCCTCCACCGGGGGACGGAGTGGTCTGCTTACCAGCTTCGGAGAAAACATCTTGGTCCCTGGGTTGTCCGTCTCAGGAACGCTTGGGAGCCTTCAGGGTCCTTGAAGGGATTCGTGAGATGGGGGGCGTGTGCCTCCTGCGGGGTGCTCGACGCTGGGGCTGAGAGCTGGGCCCGGGTTCAGCTGTGTGTTCCTTAGGTGCCGCAGGAGGATGCCCTCGGCAGGCACGTGGGGCAAAGCCCGCGCTGGAGGTTCGGCGGGGCATGATGTGAGATATGGCCTCCGTCTGCTTTTTAACCGCTGAGAACTGCTGGGCGAAGTCCTCGATGGTGTTTTGTCCACTTCGCGCATCTCGACCATGTTCAGCCACAGATGACGTTCCTGAACCACGAGAGTGGCCATCGCCTGCCCGAGTGACCGTGCTGTGACCTTCGTGGCCCTGAGGGCGAGGTCGGTCACTGAGCGCAGTTCCTGCAGCATGTCGGGATCAGGACTACCCAAGTGCAGATCTTTAAGAGCGCTGGCCTGGTGGACTTGCAGGAGGGCCATGGCATGCACGGCGGAAGCGGCCTGTCCGGTGGTGCTGTAGGCTTTGGAGGTCAGTGAAGACATCATCCTACAGGCCTTGGAGGGGAGCACAGGTGGATCGCAACCGCTCCGTCTACATGGGATAACCGTGGGCTGCTCCGCCATGGAGGGTAGTGAGAGCGGATGAGTGAAAGGCACGGTGACGGGGGGGCCGAGGAACCAATCATCCAGCCGCGAAGGATGTGGGGCGGACGGAGGGTTCCAGTCCAGCCCCACGCTAATGGTGGCCCGGGCAAGCATGTCGGACATCTGGGCGTCAACCTCAGACTGGCCGTGCTGGCCCGAAGGCGGCAGCCCATTCGAGTCATCCACGTCAGATGCTGGACCACTCTCGTAAACATAAACGTGGTATGACATAAACTAGACTTGGCATGGTTTAAACAAAACAACAAAGTTACACTTACAAACAATACTTGACAAGAGACAATGGCAAACATGAGGGCTTATATACACCAGGGTTTTTCTTGCATAAAGAATTACTAGGCAGCTGCCTCTATCCAATTTTGTGCCTCTGTCTGTCTAAAAAAAAACTTTGGTGGGTGTCTTTGTGGAAACAAACGTTGCACTCAGTGGATTGTCATTTGTAACTACAAATCTCGGCAATAACAATAAAATAATTCAGTTGTCGAATAGTCGCTTTATGTCATTTAACATAACTTGAGATCATATAAAATTATAATGATGAGACACGAGACGAGAGCAGACGAGAGAAGCACTGCAGCTCGAGTGTTTGATACAAACACAGATCACAGCTTGGCGATATATCTTTATTTTATCCTTAATTAAAGTTCATATAATACAGGAGTGTGCCATGTTAATAAAAACAAACTCCAAAACTGTAATTCTGTTACGCAATGAAGGCAGCGAGGGCAGACGAGGAGAGCGGATCCAAATGCAGGCTTACTTTATTGATAAGCAAAATAAACAAACACAAAGGAAAAACCCTCAATGGGGAAACAAACATAAAACTAGAACAGCACGGGCAGGGGAAACACACCAGGTTAACAACATTTCAACGAATGACAAAGACAGAACAAAAAACCAGGGTATAAATACACAAGGACAGGATGATTACAAATGATAAACAGGTGTGAACAATGACACAAAATGGCAGTGATGACGGCAGGAGGATTGTGGGAAATGTAGTTCTAAACAATAGACTGGTGAGACACAGGGCAGACAACAGGGGAACGTGACATAGCCCCCCCTCAAAGGAACGGCTTCCAGACGCTCCTCAGAAAAAAGGCAAAAAAATCATCCAAGGAGAGAGGGGGAAGCTTGAGGTGGGCAGACAGACCAAGGGGGCAATGAAGGGCAGACAGGCAGTCCAGGGGGCAACGAGTGGCAGATAGGCAGTCTGGAGGGCAACGAGGGGCAGATAGGCAGTCCAGAGGGCAAAGAGGGGCAGATAGGGAGTCCAAGGGGGCACAATGGGCAGGTAGGAAGTCCAAGGGGCACGAAGGGCAGGCAGGAAGTCCAAGGGGCACGAAGGGCAGGCAGGAAGTCCAAGGGGGCACAGAGGGCAGGCAGGAAGTCCAAGGGGGCACAGAGGGCAGGCAGGAAGTCCAAGGGGGCACAATGGGCAGGCAGGAAGTCCAAGGGGGCTCGAAGGGCAAGGACAGGTTCAGGTGGTCTGGGAGCTGGCCACCGGGCAAGGATAGGTTCAGGAGGCCTGGGAGCTGGCCACAGGGCAAGGATGGGTTCAGGAGGTCTGGGAGCTGGCCACAGGACTAGGATAGGTTTGGGGGACCTGGGAGGAGGCCACTGGACTGGAACAGGGTCAGGAGGGCTGGGAGGTGGCCATAGGATGGAAACAGGGTCAAGAGGTCTGGGAGCTGGCCACAGGACTAGGATAGGTTTGGGGGACCTGGGAGGAGGCCACTGGACAGGGACTGGGTCAGGAGGCCTGGGAGGAGGCCATAGGACGGAAACAGGGTCAGGAAGCCTGGGATGAGGCCACAGGACGGGAACACGGTCAGGAGGCCTGAGAGGAGGCCACAGGTCAGGGACCGGGTCAGGAGGCCTGGGAGGAGGCCACAGGACAGGGGCCGGGTCAGGAGGCCTGGGAGGAGGCCACAGGACAGGGGCCGGGTCAGGAGGCCTGGGAGGTATCGACCGGGCAGGTACAGGTTTAGGTGGCCCGGGGGCTGGCCATAAGGCAAGGGCCGGTTCAGGGGGCTTGGGAGGAGGAGTGGCCACTGGGGAGGCCGGCGGAGCCCTGGAAGGCTCGAGAGGCTTGAGAGGCGGAGCCCTGGAAGGCTCGAGAGGCTTGAGAGGCGGAGCCCTGGAAGGCTCGAGAGGTTTGAGAGGCGGAGCCCTGGAAGGCTCGAGAGGCTTGAGGGGCGGAGCCCTGGAAGGCTCGAGAGGCTGGAGGGGCGGAGCCCTGGAAGGCTCGAGAGGCTGAAGGGGTGGAGCCATAGAAGGCTCGGGAGCCTTGAGAGGCGGAGCCCTGGAAGGCTCGGGAGGCTTGAGAGGCGGAGCCCTTGAAGGCTCGGGAGGCTTGAGAGGCAGAGCCCTGGAAGGCTCGAGAGGCTGGAGGGGCGGAGCCCTGGAAGGCTCGAGAGGCTGGAGGGGTGGAGCCCTGGAAGGCTCGAGAGGCTTGAAAGGCGGAGCTCTGGAAAGCTTGGAAGGCGGAGCTCTGGAAAGCTCGGGAGGCTCGGAAGGCGGAGCTCTAGGAAGCTCAGAAGACGGAGCTCTGGAAAGCTCGGAAGGCGGAGCTCTGGAAAGCTCGGGAGGCTCGGAAGGCGGAGCTCTAGGAAGCTCGGATACTGGCACTGGCTCTTGGACGGTCACGCTACTGGCACTGGCTCTTGGACGGTCACGGCTACTGGCACTGGCTCTTGGACGGTCATGGCTACTGGCACTGGCTCTGGAATGGTTGAAGCTACAGGCGCTGGCTCAGGGATGGTCGAAGCTACAGGCGCTGGCCCACTGACCTCTGGGACGACAGACACTGGCTCACTGACCTCTGAGGCGACAGGCACTGGCTCACTGACTTCTGAGACGACAGGCACTGGTTCACTGACATCTGAGGTGACAGGCACTGGTTCACTGACATCTGAGATGACAGGCACTGGCTCACTGACATCTGAGGTGACAGGCACTGGCTCACTGACTTCTGAGACGACAGGCACTGATTCACTTACCTCTGGGACGACAGGCACTGGCTCACTGACCTCTGGGACGACAGGCATTGGCTCACTGACCTCTGGGACGAAATGCGTGGGCTCTGGCTCGCTCACAGTGAGATGTGTGGACTCTGGTTCACTCACCGTGACAGGCGTGAGCCGGGAGGCGAAAGCCTGTCTTCTCCTCCTCCTCCGGGCAGACGAAGTGGGCCGTACTGGCTCGCTGGCCGTGGCAGGCATGAAGGGACGAACCACGGACGAATGGAGTACCAACACTGTGGGAGGAGTGGCAGGACTCTCCTCGATGACATCCACAGTGTATGGTGAAGCGCAGACCAGCAGAGTCTCCTCAACGAAGTCCTGGAGCTTCCAACCGTACGTCGTCGGTGGCAACCGTTCCCGGAGCACACAACTCAGGTTGGCCCGGAAAAACGCCACCAGGTCGGAGTCAGGGAAGTCAGTGGCACCCGCAATCAAGAGGAAATCGCGGGTGTAGTCCTCCACCGAACGGTTTCCCTGCTTGTGGCTTAGCAGCTTGCAGCTTGCACGTAAAGCCGCTGGATCCATGTGGCGGTCAATCGTTCTGTTACGCAATGAAGGCAGCGAGGGCAGACGAGGAGAGCGGATCCAAATGCAGGCTTACTTTATTGATAAGCAAAATAAACAAACACAAAGGAAAAACCCTCAATGGGGAAACAAACATAAAACTAGAACAGCACGGGCAGGGGAAACACACCAGGTTAACAACATTTCAACGATTGACAAAGACAGAACAAAAAACCAGGGTATAAATACACAAGGACAGGATGATTACAAATGATAAACAAGTGTGAACAATGACACAAAATGGCAGTGATGACGGCAGGTGGATTGTGGGAAATGTAGTTCTAAACAATAGACTGGTGAGACACAGAACACAGGGCAGACAACAGGGGAACGTGACAAATTCTCTGTGCTCAGAGCTGCTTCAACCAGTCCCAGAAGAGACCCAATCTGAGCGGGAGTTGAGACCGGGAGATATTTAAAGTTCTGCCGGCTGATGCGCACTCTAACACGGAGACGCCCGCTGTCTGCAGCTCGCAATGTCATCATCATGAGATCATCAGGATAAGATCAGTCTTATGTGAAAAATAACAATAAAATTACAACAACAATAAAATATGTATATATATATATATATATATATATATATAGGTTTTGGATAGACAATATTGACAAATGCTTATCAATAATATTCTTATGGCTAAAATGTTTACAGTGTTCAGACATTAAAATGTCAATATGACTAAATGTTACAAAAATATGGCTAAAATGTCAACAGTTTTTATTGACTAAAACTACATTAAAAAGCCCAGACTTTGTCAACTAAAACTTGACTAAAAATTTAATAAAAATAGGATAAGGTGAACTAAATATGATAAAAATTAAAAAAAAAGGACATTTGACACAGGATTAAGACTAAGACTAAATTAAAAAAACAGCTGACAAAATTAACAATAGTATTCAATAGGTCATTAGTAGAGTATTAACGCAAAGCCAATGTTTAAGTGTTTTTAACGTCACTTTTTTTATCAGTATAAAAACTTTACCAACAGAATAAACATCTTTATTCTGTCTTTGAGTCTTTGAGTCTTTATTACAGAATTTCCACCATGGCTTCCCAATACTACATTTGTAATTTTGGTAATCCAATATAAAATGGGTTCTTTATATTGGTATATAAAAATTCCTAAGTAATTAATGCCTTTATATGTAATCTTAAAAGGGCACTGTGTTTGTGGCAAGTCTAACAAAGTAGGATTTAATGGGCAAGCTAAAGATATATTAGACCATCCTGCCCAAAAAGTGGTGCAGCTCAAGACCCAGCACCCCATCTGCTCGTCGCCAAGGGCGTCCCCTTGCGGCGGCTGCACCGGCTCAGCTGCGGCCCGCCAAGAAAAAGGCCTCGAAGCGCCCCGAAGACGGGCGACCCAGGGACCAGGAGACCCACTGTTCTGGAGCTGGTGAACAGACCACTCCATCCCCTGGTGGAGGGCCAGGAGAATATTTTGTTCCTTTTCCATTTCATTTCGCCACACGCTCAAGTAACTGTGGTACCCAAAAGTTTAACAAAAGAGCAATTTCCTTATTCCCTGGGTCACATAACCGGTGTGTATGGCCATCATTATGACCACCATTCCTTTCCCAGTCCCATCCCCCCGCCCCTGCGCGCCCAGCTTTGGCACAAACTTACCCACGCCAGGATGGTTTCAACGGACCATGGGGATGAGGTACCTACTCCCCCTCCTCGACCGATATGCTGGTGGGTATCATGAGTCAGGTAAGTGCTTCAATGTCTCTCGACTCAGCACAGACACAGGGCTCAAGCCCCATCATTGTAGCCTCTCTGGCTCCACCCCGCCGCAAGGCCTCACCCGCCAGTATGTCCAACGAGATTGTCCCCTTGTCCCCATTCCCAGAGCTTGGATGCGTGGCTTGTGCTCTCCAACCTGTCACGATGGCTGGCCCTGACCATCTGACTCGCCTACCCGATTCAGTTCCCCAGACACCCGCCCAGGTTCAGCGGCTTCCACTTTCACCTCGGTGAAGCACGAGAACGACGCCACCTTGCACACGGAAATTGCAACTAGGGCTTAAGGTCAACTGGGAAAAGAGCAAGCTCCTCCCAGTTCAGAGCATCTCTTTTCTCGGTTTGGAGGTGGTCTCAGTCTCAATGACGGAGGGCCTCTCCAACGAGCATGCCCAATTGGTGCTGACCTGTTAGAAGGTGTTCAAGTAGAAGACAGCAGTTCCACTGAAACTATTTCAGAGGCTCCTGGGGCATATGTCACCCTCAGTGGTAGCCACACAGCTCGGGTTGATGCATATGAGATCGCTTCAGCACTGGCTCCTGACTCAAGTCCCGAGATGGGCATGGCGCTGCAGGACACACTGCATGACCATCACGCCGATCTGTCGCCACCTTTTCAGCCCTTGGAATGACCTCGCATTTCTACAGGCAGGTGTTCACCTGGGCAACACAACGTCGAGTGAGTGACCGATAGGGAATGTCCTGATTACTTTCGCAACCTCTGTTCCCTGATGAATTCCCTATCTGTCACTCACTCGACGTTGTGTCGATGTAGCCCAGGTGATGTTTTCATTTAGTTGCTTCTGACAAAGGACATGTTTCATTATTTAATTTATATTAATTCTCCCACAAGTAAGATGATAGTTTACATTTCTTGATCTTGGTGTAAATTTGTCTAAACCAAAAACTGCTGGAACAAAAGCATCTGGCAATCAGCCATGAGACATGGCTAATATATACTTTAATTTTGGAATTAAAGTATATATTATATATACTTTATATATAATATATACTTTATATATTATATAGGGGGTCAAATTAAATTTCAATATCCATGTACTATATACAATATTCATCAAATAGGGAAATTATATCTTAAATAAAGAATCTATATCGGGAGCATATACATTCATAATTGTCAGAGGCTTTTCAGATAAATTCCCTTTTATCAACACATACCTTCCCTCAGGGTCTGAGATAAAATCTTCTAATATAAAGGGAATCTTTTTATGTACAAGTATAGCTGTACTTCTGCCATTAGATGTAAAAGAAGATAATACTTGCCCCACCCAATTGGGATATAATTTAAGATGTTCTACTTTAGAAAGGTGTGTCTCCTGCAATAAAGTAATTCCTGTTTTTTCTTTCTTAAAAGGCGATTTCATACTGCCCCAACAAATGCCACTTCAAACAAACTAAAGTTGGCTGTTGTATTTAGAATATTGAGAAACAAACCGTAATGCTCACACTGATCCAAAAAACACCAACAAACTTGTGTCTTTACGTGCCATTGTTGCTGTTCAAGCAATAAATAAAAATTATTACACATGAGGTTTGCCCACAAAATGTAGGGAAAGTTAATATTTTAAGTTATTGCAGATATACATTAACATTATTGCAGTTCTGCAGAAACTGCAATAATATTTTGAGAAATAAAGAATCTGTGTTTTCATGTGAGTTAAAAGAGCACTTCAGCACAAATTAATCTAAGGCCGTGTCTTGCCTATTTGTATACATATTCCCTCAAGCGTGGCATCCACACAAACTGTTGAACCCAACACTAAAATAAAATAATATTTTCTTTAGAAAGGAATGGAATTCTTTACCAAGTTAGCAACTTAAGATAATTTGTGATGGACTGTTTTTCCTGCTCTATCAATGCAGGTGCAATAACGAAAATTCATTTTCTGAGAATTGACAGGTACGGCCTACCTCATTGTCATGGTAACGATTCACGATGAAGTCATATTAAATCAGAGTTTTTTGGAGTCTGGAAAATCCTAACACACTGCTCAAACAATCCAAGGCCCAACAAACTCCAATTAAACATGTTGAATCTGTGAAAACAGACGCCAATGAGCGCCAACAAACCGCTAACAGGGCGATCAGCTGTGAATTTAGTCCAATTCACACTGATCTGACAAAACCCAACAAGTGTTGGATGCTGGTGTTTGTTAGCATTTGTTGGTGCAGTGTGAATTGGACTAAAGAGCTGACAGTATTTTGTTCCTTTATACTGAGTGGCCAAGACATTCCAGGTTATTGACTTGAGCTTATTATAGATGGGAGTAAAAGTTTTTATATTAATGTAAGTAAAAAAAATTATAGATGCCAGTAAATGCTACAGACTTCTGTCTGAATCCATGTATGGGCTGTAATATGTACATCTGCTCAAAGAATGTGCTGTAGTAAATACAGACTATGCCACTGCTAACACATGTTGTGTTCCATCAAACGTTTAGGTCAAACAGTGGTCAAGTGTGTACAAACACACACACACACACACACACACACACACACACACACTTCACCAGCTCTCATTATGAACCAACACCAGATGAGTTTTTCAATAACACATTCCCTTCATGACAGCAGTCTTTCCCTACAGCAGT
Source organism: Xyrauchen texanus (assembly GCF_025860055.1). Taxonomy (NCBI): domain Eukaryota; kingdom Metazoa; phylum Chordata; class Actinopteri; order Cypriniformes; family Catostomidae; genus Xyrauchen; species Xyrauchen texanus. The sequence continues at coordinate 4,085,787 of NC_068305.1, forward strand.
CTTTCCTGTAACGCTGTTCAGAAATTGTGCTACTATTAGAAACTATAAAGAAACTGAATGTATAAAGTAATTAAATGCTACAGAAGTGTAAAATGTCTCAGTGATTCTCAACTAAATTAGAGCGGTAGAATGGTATGAGTGGTATTCTCATTTTCCATCCTACTGAGAGTTCAGTGACCCCACATCAAATACAAATCAAATCAAACAAACAAATCATATTTAAACTGTGCTAAAACGTCACTGGTGTCCAAGTGTTCAATGCAACTGCCTTATCCACTGTTATTTAAAAAAGGCATTTACACATTCTAAAGATTGTAAATTGTATTTATAACTTACACTTTAATTGAATTAATTAATGAATACTAGGACACCTCTGACATTTTAGTGCTGTGGGTGGAATTTTTAGATGGTCCCTTACTAGTCAATGAAAGCCCATCTGAGCATTTTTAGGCATAATTCTCCAGCTACAACAAGCATTGACTGTTGAGATCAATGTTTTATGCCTGTATAATATATTCTTTAACCTAATTGAGCTAATCATAGTCATAAAATTGCCGGGTAGGAGAAACCAAATGTCAAACGAATAACGAGCCAACAACTTCTGGAAATAAGGTAGAAGTTTCAGTGATAGTTTCACATCTTTGGACATGCCAGCTTTAGTTTCAGTTCAACTTAAAGTTGATTATAGAGGTGCATGCTATTGTAAATGTAAGTGTTATTTAAGTTCCCCTTCTGTCACTCATTCAACGTTGTGTCGATGTAGTGACACTAGGGGTCACTATTGAGAGCCCCGAACACCTCCCATTCTTTGAAAAAAGGCCAAAGAGAATTGGCGAGTGGAATTTGCATGCCACTCCCCTGGTATAAAAGGAGCTGGAATGCAAATCCATTCCGATTTTTCTTCGGAGCCTACTATCGGAGGTTGTACTATCAGCGAGCTGAATACTACTGATGTTCCATTCACCTCTTAAGAAGCATATGTGACCCGTCACGGAAACCAGTGACACAAGTCGGCAGCACAACTTGTGAGCAAAATGAGAAACAAGTGTTTTTTTCCAAAATTGGTGATTTCCGCTTTTTTGCAGAATCTGTTAGTTGAGATCATGAAGAAGCCTCTCCATGTTTGAGATAACAGTATTGGTATATTTAAAAGCGTACATTTTGAGGTTGAAAACGGCTTGTTTTTCGGAGATTCTAGCATGCAGTAGGGGCGTGTCATTGTCTGTGTGTATTTCCATACTGAATAGCCGCCGGCGCTTTTGCCCCCGCCCCCCTAACAGCGTGGCTACTTATTATGCAGCGCTCTAGCCGGCTCTATCTGATATCAAAATTCAATGAAGATGGACGCCGCAAAGAATGTCGCAGACGAGCTGAACCGTGGCCGTTACAACGAAAATGTTTTGAAGTACTTCTTCGACAAGCCGGATGCTTATGAACAAGCGTTCACTGATTCTGAAGACGATCTGAGCGACGATGAAAGTGGCATGATAAGACTGAATAATATCCCTAATCTACAACTGAGCGAAGATGAAGACGAGGAAGAATGTATCGGACTGGCGTCATGCGAATTATTGGACATTTAGAGGCAAACAGACGCACAGTGCAAACTTCGGAGATGGTTACATCCACAAAGAAGACCCCGACAAAGAGAAAGTGTGCCCGAACGACTTATTTCATTGGAGGCAACGAGATCTGCAAGAATACTTTTCTGTTTCTTATGGGGTGAGTTTCCATAAACATCAAAGTTTGTCGTTTTTTGTTCATTCTAAGAACACGTACACGTTATCTCATGTTTAGTCCATGTTTACAGGGGGGAGCTTTACAGGGGGTATGGCTTATCTAAATGAGATGTAAATGAGCCCTATTGTCACTCCCAGCAGCAGAGAGAGGTGAGAACTGCACAATCTTTTGAGGCCGTTTTCTCCCCTTTTAGCTTTTTTGAGTGCCTACCTTCAAATGGCCACAACTTCTCCAAATATTGTCAGATTTCCATGTGTTACAAATCGTTGGAAAGCTTGGAGACTACACTTTCAGAATCTGTGAATAACTCAAAATGCCCCAAAACCGACTTGTGTCCCTACTTTCCGTGATCGGTCACATATGCTGTTGGATATACAGTGCATTTCCATAGGCTTTCTCTCCTTCTGCACGTTGAGGGCAGATTTCGCCTCTGGGCGCTTCGACAGCACTAAAAGAGTGTATATTCCTGCTAAAGAGTTTATTTTCTCTATAAGAGCACTAGTGTTGTCAAAAATACCTCCAGAACCAAGTCGGTACTGAAACAAAACAAATTTTATGATACCAGAATTTCTGAAGGTACCGGAGTACCGAGTACCAGGTCTACCCGGTTCCCCTGCAGAGTCGGGATCTTTTGAATGCTCACAAGAAGCAAAGATGACGACAAGCAAAGCTGCTGCAGAGTCTCAACTGAATCTTGTCGAAAATAAAGTGGAAAAAGCCAGGTTTGGAAATTCTTTGTATTTGAGGCTGATGAAAAGGTCATAGATCAGCAAAAACCTATTTGTAAACGCTGCTTTCGCAATTATCTGACGAAAGGAGGAAACACATCAATCTTAATAAAGCACCTGAAAGACAAGACACCCGGATCAGTTCAAGCAACCAATCAGGTTAGTTTAAAATCATATCATTTGCATTAGGACTGAAACGATTAGTCGACATTATCGACAACGTCGAAAATAAAAAAATGACGAAATTTTCATTGTCGAATAGACGTTCGATCTCATTTAGCGTAAAATTCAATCATATTAAACTGTAATGACGTGCGAGAGCAGCACTGCAGATCAGGCCTGACTGAGGAGATGAATAATTACACAGATCACAGTCCAGATGCACTCTAAACTTTCACAGCTTCATTTTATGTAGATCCCAAAGTATTAGGGAATAAAAAAAGTAAAGTAAATTCAGGAGCAGTCTCGTTGTGGAATAAACAGAGCCGGAACTCTCTAAAGAAAACATCCCGGCGTTACAAATGCAGTTATTTTAATGTGTTATAGCTTTATTAAAGTTAAAATAATACAGAAGCAGGTCATGTTAAAAATTTAAACTCAGAAACTGGCATTTCTCTGTGTGGTAAGCGCCTCTTCAATGAGTTGCTTGAAAGTCCCGATCTAAGGGGGAGAGATTGAAACTGCACCAAGCTGAGAGAGACTCTGCCTCGGGGACGCTTATCCCTCGAGCGCGCACACTTAATGCAGCTAGATTAGAACGCGATTGCTTGCGACTTATTTAATCATAATATATGTCACTGTGCATTTCTTATCGTGAAGAAAAATGGCAATATGCAGCTTTATTAATACGAGAGCACTTTGCACGTTAGTTTGGAAATTGTTTTTTATTCATTCTATTGTATGCTTCTTTATTTAGTTTTTGTTTTAAAAGTTGCAAAAGTTGAAGCAAATCTTATATAAGTGTTCAAAAATACTTTAAGCATACATTGTACAGTTTTGTTATAATTCAAAAATAATATATTTAAATTAAAGTGTTGCTCAATGGCATATTTCTGTTCTTAGTTCTGCTGCTAATGTTTTGTTAACTTTGTTAATAAAAGAGTGTTGTTTAGGAACCTGTTTTTGCTTTGGTACCAAAAATGGTATCGAGTACCATGAAATTTCACTGGTATTGGTACCGACTACTGAAATTTTGGTACTGTGACAACACTATAGAGCACACACATTGACGCTTCCATCTCTCTGCTTCCGACGGCCTTGGGCGCTGCCTCACGTGTCTGGGCAGCGATCACGCTGAGGCAGCGTTTGTGGATGGTTCATGTTCTCATTGCGAGAATATGACCATGGCAACGTTGTGGTCGTGGCTTTCCTTCTTCCACGGGAAAGCCACTTTTGCCGCACCCCGTGCTGCGCCTTCTACACATGGGTATGAGGCCGGCCCAGCTGGCGCTGGAGGCGATTTGAGGAGTTCAATGGGCCTGGTCTTGCCGAGTAATTCCCTGCGGACCTCCCGTTCCCCAGCACGCTCGTTTGCTCCCGTCCGGTCCTGAAATGAGACCAGCCCGCCTCACAGCCAGCATGACGTCTCTTTCGAGTCTTCGATCAATGCATCGGAGAGCGCACTGGCGATGTCGGACGCTGGTGACTCGACTGGGCTGCCACCCTCGGGTTCACCCGCTCTCACTACCCTCAATGGCGAGGCAGTCCACGGGTACACCGAGAACCCGCAGCCAGGGCCACTAACCCACCTTATGCAGGTTTCGCAGAGCAAGGTAAGTGCTTTGAGCTCCCCCTCAGCACAGCCACCTCGGGACAAAGCAACACTCCCCGACGCGATGTCGCCTTCTCCACCCCAGGTGCATCAGACATCCTCCTCTTAGTTCCCCTTGCCCAGAGCTTGGATGCATGGCTAACACTTTCCAACCCATTGCGGTGGCTGGCCAGGACCATCCGACTCAGCTAAGCAATTCAGTTCACCACGCTCCTGCCCCAGTTCAACGGCATCTGCTTTACTTCGGAGCAGGGCCTTACTTCATGCCAAAGAAAGGCGGTGGGTTGCACCTTTCTTGGAGCTGCGAGTTCTGATCCGGCTGAAGATGCTGATGCAGAAACATATTTTGACATGCGTCCGGCATCAAGATTGGTTCACGGCGGTAGACCTGAAGGACGCGTACTTTCACATCTTGGTTCTACCTCAACACAGACCCTTCCTACAGTTTGCTTTCGACAGCCGGCATATCAGTACAAGGTCCTCCCCTTCGGCCTGTCCCTGTCCCTGTCCCCTCATGTCTTCATGAAAGTCGCAGAGGCAGCTCTTGCCCTGTTAAGGGAAGTGGGCATCTGCATACTCAACTACCGCGATGACTGGCTGATTCTAGAGAACTCTCGAGAGTTGCTGTTCGTGCAAAGGGATTTGGTGCTCAGGCATCTCTGCCATCTAGGGCTTTGGGTCAACTGGGAACAGAGCAAGCTCTCCCCGGATCAGAGCATCTCTTTTCTCAGCATGGTGTTAGACCGCGAGCGCGTGCCCTGGGCATCCGCATACTCAACTACCTCGATGACTGGCTGATTCTAGAGAACTCTCGAGAGTTGCTGTTCGTGCACAGGGATTTGGTGCTCAGGCATCTCTGCCGTCTAGGGCTTTGGGTCAACTGGGAACAAAGCAAGCTCTCCTCGGATCAGAGGCGGAGGACAGCGGTTCCACTAAAACACTTTCAGAGGCTCCTGGGGCATATGGCTTACTTAGCGGCAGTTATGCTGCTCGGGTTGATGCATATGAGACCGCTTCAGCACTGGATTCAAACTCGAGTCCCGAGATGGGCATGGCGATTGCAATTGTTGTAAAACATTTGTTGCACGTTGCGGTGTCGGAATCCTTTCTTGAGAAATACAGCCACGTTTTAGAACGTTTAGCTTTAGACATTTTAATTTAAGCACATTTAATGTAGCTAGCTAACGGTAGGCTACCTGCTGCCATCAGAGCAAGTGAAATTGCTGCATTCACGCGCTTCTCAGATGGTCTCATTTCCTGAGTTGTGGTTTTAAGTCGGAATGTGAAAACAACATGGACACCAACATTACTACAAAGATGTGTTGGATTTGTATTATCAGAGCTTTATCTTACAAAGTGATTTTGTCCCAGAGTTGTTAATGCACCAGTACATTACCTGAAACCACTAAATATTGCTTTACTTATCAGGGTTATTGCTAATAAATAACTTTTCTAATTAATCTACATCAATCTACATGAACAGAACTAACAGTTATAACCTAATAACATATTACAAATTACATGTTAGCAAAAAATTTATATGCAATATGTGATTTTGCCCCATTAATCAAAAGTTTCTTCCCATCAACCAATCACTGTTGTCTGCCATGTTCTTCAACTTTCCGTGTTGTTGATGTTTAGCGTTCACATTTATTTTCTCAGTCGGGAAATAATTTTTCCAATTATTCTGACCACATGAATGCAGTATAATTTAACTAGCGATCATGTGCGGTGATGATGCTTCTTACTGCCTTTTCGGAGCACCAGAGGGCAAATATTTCAATCGACAGCTTAGGCATTTAAAGTGGCACCGAAATGAGGCACTGAAATCTGCGTTCTGATTCGGTCTGGTACATACCGGTCATATAGGTACCATATTGGCACTGGGTTTCGGTACCCAAACCTAGTACTCTCTAATTGAAAAATTTGTCATGAACCTGTTTGTTTATATATTTTAAAATTAACATTTTTACATTTCGCCGGCACGTCCTGCTGGATATTTTCATCATTATAGCGGAAACAACTTAAAATACTCCGTCATTTTGGGCCATACAGATAAGTGTAAGACATCATTAGAGACTATAAATTGTCTTCTTTTATTTGTGTACACTCACAATAACAACAAAACCTTGTGCTTTTGTAAAATAAAGAAAATAAAAAGGGTGAGCTTTCAGCAGTCTCTGTGTTCACGAGCATATTTCTGAAACACGTAACTTTTTTTACTGAAACTCCGCGAATACTTATCACACAAACATGAAACATATGTCTAAAGAAAGCTTAAAATGTCTACTTTTAAATAAAACAATTCAAATTTAAAACAAATATTCTCCTGCAATGTAATCTGTATGAAACAAAGCGATGTACATTTTTTACCGGTTCATCTAATTATAGGTAATGTGATCCCACCAACCAGCAGAGCGCGCCATTCATACAGTAATGTAGGGCTCACAGTTTAGGAGCGGGTTTGGTTATTAGCAATAATTAATAATGATCATAGATAATCATTAATTATTAAAATCAATAGAACATTGATTAGAATCAATGTTAGCTTTTTTAATCCTTTAAATCAACAATCATCAAATTCAATAGCATATTAATTATTATCAAAGATAATTGTCAATTATCAAAATCAATAGAATATGAATTAGGATTAATGTAGACAGGGCACCACCCTGGAATCAGGGACTAATAACCAGACAGTATAACGTTCTCAATGTTAGATTGTTCTCTTAGGAAAATTTATGTCCGTAGATCATCAAGATTAAAAAGGGAACAACGAAGGGTTGAATTCGAGCACTGGCATCCCCTGCCAGCCTTTGACACATGTGTATGCAAAACAAACCAAAACACTTCTCTTTTAATTATAACGAAGTTTATTGAAAATATAATATCAATTAATAATCAATACAATGCAGTCAATAAACTTCCGACATTCAACGACAAACTAAACCGTGACATGATTAGATATGGTAACCAAAATAAGCCTATAACACATGAGAGGACAGTGTGTGTGTGTGTGTGTGTGTGTGTGTGTGTGTGTGTGTGTGTGTGTGTGTGTGTGTGAGAGAGAGGAGTGAGGTGCACGAAATGGCTGACGTGACTCTCGTGGAGAGTACGTCACGTGAGATTTCCGGCCAGAGAGTATGGTCGCGAATGTGGTCAGAGAGAAGCCGGTTAATGGCGTCTGACCGTGTGCGGCGTGTCTTTCGCTTGTACGACTTATGTATGTGTGTGTGTGTGGTTAGTACGACAGAGAGAGAGAGAGAGAGAGAGAGTGTGAAAGTGGCAGCGCCGAAGCCGGTTTCACGATCGTGGGAGAGAAGGCAACTATTATGGATAAACACAGTGTGCCGGTCTCATCCGCGATGGCGTAAAAACACAACAGTCCAACGTGGTTGGATTACAACACAGCAAACTCTCATTTGTGATAACAGTATGTTACATTAATACCTTGAATATTAATAGCAATAAATGAGAGGACTCCGCGGTCCGTAAACTGTACAAACAATAAACTTGATCCACAAGAATAACACACCTAAATATCCTATCTCTGCCCAAACGTAACCTCTTACTTGTATCGCTTGAGGGTGCATGTAGAACGTGTGTTCATCCGTCGTTTGACTCCGACTCGGTTCCTCGAGGCTTGAGTAATGACGGGAGGCTGTTATCTCGCTCTGTCAGCGGGCGGCTGCTGATTCTTGACGGCTGGCGGAGAAATCAGCGACGTTAACTTGACTTGGAGTGGTGGTTGCGTAGTGGCTGAAGCACAGGGCTGTTAATCAGAGGGTCGCAGGTTCGAACCCCACGGCCACCACCATTGTGTCCTTGAGTAAGGCACTTAACTCCAGGTTGCTCCGGGGGGATTGTCCCTGTAATAAGTGCACTGTAAGTCGCTTTGGATAAAAGCGTCTGCCAAATGCATAAATGTAAATGTAATGTAAATGACTGAAGAGGAAAGGGGATCCTTCTTTCTTCACTTCTGCAGGCAAACGGATGAAGATGCGGACTCCTTCGGATTCGTTAAAGTGTTCGGTGGAACACAATGTAATCTCAACTTGTCCAGCGAGATGGAGATTGTATGGCCGCAGTTTCAATTTGCACGTTACTTCCTTTTGCAACGAGGTAACACCTGAGAGCAGCAAGGACTGCATCTACATACGGCACACAAAGTCACTGGAAGCGAGGTAGAGAACGATTTTCGCGGTATTTCTATTCCTGATGACATCATATTTGAGGTGCGTTCTGTTGAGTGCCTCATCCAATAGGAGTTGAGAGTTCAATCCTTTGGAATTTCACACAGTTGTAAAGTGAGCAAGGCTTCTTGGGATTTGTAGTCTGTTTTGTACTCCCTTTGTTTGATTTTGGTGAGGTTTTTATCAGTAAGATTTATGACTTTGTTTTTGTGGGCCTCAGTCAGGCTTTACGACTGTGTTAGGCCTGCCTTTGTTTGTATCTGAATACATGACGCCCTACAGTAATGTGCTAAGATGATCAATGCAAATGGTACACGCCCCCGACAACAGGGTTTGATGTAAACACAATTCATTCACTTTACTGGGCGATTGTAGCGATACACATGC